>NC_092084.1:10420000-10642226 GCF_043229965.1 Drosophila suzukii
ATTATTTATTTAAAAACCTAAATAATTAATTTTACAAAATGTCATAAAGTGTTTAATAATGCGTTACATCTTTTTTATGCATTAATTTATAGCACCTGTATATGTGAAAATATCAAGATTATTCAACTCATATTGATATGCTTTTTTCTCAGTGTGCCAACGGGCAACATTTTGTGGTTTTCATTGCCGTTTTCGTTGTGGCAGAAATCCTTTTCCGCTGGACACGGAAGTGGGTCCTGCGGGCCAAGGTGTGTGCCTTTGGGTGGCGAGGGGGATTGCGGATTGTGGATTGTGGATTGGGGTTGGGGTAGGGGATTGCGTAGTGGGGCTCGGGGAGGGGTGGTTGCACGCACGACTACATTGTCAAAGTTTTGTGTGTCATTATTGTGGCTGTTGGCGGTTGCTCTGTGCCGCCGTTGCCCGCTTTTCCTCGCCTTTTCCCCGGCATTTTCCTCGCCTTTTCCCCAGCATTTCCCTCGGCATTTCCCCGCACTTTTCTCGCCATTTCCCCGGCTGCTGTCCTTGGTGGTGGTCCCCGCCGTGTTTGTTGTTGCGGGTTATTAAAAACTTTTACCGCTCGCAAAAATACCCGCCCACAGAGACAACCGCCCACGAACACGACCACGCCCACTTCCACCCATCCGACCGCTGCAGTTGCTCGTTTTCATTTTCATTGTGAATGTTAATTACTCCAGCGGCGGTGACAACTGCCAAAGCCAGGATCTGTTTTGGTCCAGGTCCAGGTCCTGAAACTGAAACTGCTGTCCGGCACTCCCCACTTTATTGGCACTGCCAGAAAAATAGTTCAATAGTCTCTTAAGCTATAAAGTTATAGAGCTATAAAGCTGGAACTAAGGTACTAAGTTGACTTTGTAATTATAAACGAGATTTAGGATACAACATTGTCTTTAAGCTTTTAATCTTGATCTTATCACTTGGCCAACCTGGAAATCATCTATAGATTTTAAAGATTACTTAAAAATCTTAGTTTTCAATAGGTTTTACTTATACTTATGATAATATACAGTCTAGTGGTATGTAGTCCTAAATAAATTTAACATATAGTTAAAAATATATGTTTTTTAGTTAATTGCTTTATTTAAGAACTATTATTTGTAAATTAAAGTTGTATTACATTTTTTTTTTCAGTGATTTTGGAATAGATTTTTTTGCAGTGTGCTACTCTTGTCCCATTTTTTTCACTCCGCCTTGTTCCCCTTTCTCTGGCTTATAATCAAACTTATTTACTTTATGTGACTTTTATGAGAATTAAGCTGCATGCGGTCTCCTTTGCCGAAGTGGTGGTTGTTTTCGTTTATTCCGATCATGACGATGCTAATGACACCGTGGATGAGTTGTGGACCAGTTGGGTACCATGACAGGACAGTCCACTAATTAGATATATGGTTCCAAAGTGCCCGCTCAGAATGAGTGCTATTCGGAGCGCTGAATTTTGTGGCCTTCTCTTGGAAATGGACCCCGAAAACATTCACTTTTTATGTTCCTACATACGTACATAAAAATCATTATCAACCCATATTAAGTTTCATTTATTATTATAAGCTTTTCGTATAGTTTAGTTGTTTCACTGTGTAAGGGAAATATATATTGATATAGAAGAACAAACGATGATAAATGTCCCAATATGATGAAAAATCATGTCTGTGACTTTCAAGGTAAAGGACCTTACCTGAAAAAAAACCATCACGTAGGCAGCTGGGATGCTAAGGATATTTTTGTCCTGGGGTGGATATTATTTGGAGGGGAAACCCCAAACATTTTGATATGTTGTGTCGCGCTGTCAAGAAAATTAGCGTTTGGGGGAATCAAAACAGAAGCCACGTGTTGCCTTTGTCTCGTTTGTGATGGAGGGTTTGCGATACACAGGAAAAAACGTACACCCGAATTATGATATTCATAATTTCTTAAAGTAAAATGTTTAGATAAAGTTACGCCCTTCAAAAATAGCTGTAATTTTTAGTATTCTGATTCTTAAATATGTTTTAAGTATTGGATCATATATAAAAGTATTTGTTATTATACGATTTAGCCAAATCATTTATAATATACTTTATAATGAAATATGTATTTATTTTACTAATGTGAGATATGGCTTTTTAGTTCTTTTAAAATTTGACCTTATCTTTAAGTTAAAGGAATATATTTTTTAGACTGTTTAGATTAGTTTTCCCCTTAAGTCGTCTTTTTCATTCGCAGGAAGAATACAATGTGGTCTTTAAGTTGGGGAGCACTGTCTTCAACCACTTTGATGTGCCTTGTGTTGTATGCTAACCCTAGTGGCTCCGACATCTTCTTCCGGTCGTAGACGCAGACGTTCTCCGGATTCCGGGACTTTGAACTCCGTTCTCCTTTCTCCGTTCTCTGTTTTCCATTCTCCGGATCCGGCGACTCATTGTCTTTCGGCGGGCTCACGTGCTCACGTACGAAATAATTATAGCGCAAGTACGTGTCCCGCATTTGCGAGCACATGGCTTTCCCTTTGCTTTTGGCCCAGACGGCCCATCAGTTCTGCACGCCCCCATCTGCCGACGGAATTCGGAAGGGCTGGGGAAAACCCATTTCATTGGCATATTTATTTTTTTCCTTGGTGTTGGCCAAACCATTTTTAGGCATTTTCCGACAGTTTGGCGGGGTCCCCATCGTTTCTTTTTTTGTATATTTTTCCCTTCGACTACAAAAAGTTGGCCCAAAAGTTTGTGTCGTTCCTTTTTTTCGGTAGTATTTACCCCATTCTTTTTTCGGGGGCCTTCGTTAACAATTCCCTAGGCTTTCGATGCGAGTTTTTATTTCTGAGAAGAGTCCCTGAAAAGTTGGCATCATGTGGCCGTTGCTCTGATTGTTTTCAGACTTCCATTGAAACTGTTGTCATTATTATTTTTTAAAGATATTACGGGGCTTTTGTGGCAGGTCGAGTGGTATACAATACTTTTGGAATCAGGTAGTCGATGGTTAACGGGTATGCCTTTAGCGTCGACCGACACTGAGAAGAAGTTTCTTTAACAAGTATACGTTAAATATATAAAACTTCTCCCTTACATGGGCTCACCTCTTAGCTTTAAGGTAATTATCTGGCTTATCCTGGCTCATCGGGGAGATTAGCAAGGAAGTTGTCACGGGATCTCGGCAGCCGGCGAAATTCCAGCAGGACATTTCCGAGGGGGTTATCTCGAAGGGGGCATTACAACACAGCTGTTGCATTTGGGGCCTAAACTGTGCGTCTACTCAACCACAAAACACACACGTTCCACACTGTGAAATCCTGCGATGGGGAGGTTGGCCAAGACATGGAGGTGCCATAAAGGGGATAGTGAAAGGGCGCCCCGAAAACTCGCAAAAGTTTGCTCCAAAGTCCAACATATGTGGCCTGTTCATGCATGCCCCCAAAACTCCAGATTTTCTCCACGTCCCCCCATTCCAAATTCCTTGCCCTGCAGTCACCGAGTTAGCTATACGCTTGAAAAAAATATATACTAAAACACTAGAAATAAGAATTATTATAATAATAATATAAATACCTCAATGAATATCAAGGGAAGCTATATATCCTAACCATTTATATTTGTGACCATGTTTTATGTATTACTTTGCAATCTTAAAGTTAAGATCATATCAGGTAGATTTATAGGACATTGATAATTATCATAACTTATATTCCTTATAGCGCTTACTATCGATAAGATATGGTCCAAATAATGGTACTTTATTATATTTTATAGTTCAGATCCTATAAGGTAAATCTATAGGACATTGTTATATTATCAAAACGTGTATTCCTCATAGCGCTTGCTATCGATAAGATATTGTCCTAATTATGGTATCTTATTATATTTTCTCTGTTGTTTTAGTGCTGTGAATTTCTTTCAGTGCACTCACCCATACGAGCATGTGCCAGTGTGTAATTATAACAAGTTTTCTAGGCAATTTTTCTGTTTTCCTTTTCGTTTTTCGCCCCAGAATTCCGCTCGTTTCCCTGTTCTTTTTTTAGATACTGCTTCTTCAGTGGGGTATCTGAAGAGCAAGAAATAAGTTTTTGATAAGAAAGTTATGATGAGTTTTCTTCACTCACACACGCAACGTGGAAAGATGGTAGCACATGTACACACAGCTGTTGATTTTGGCCAAATTAGTGCAAACACGTCTTGTTTTGAGTTGTGGCCCATGTGGAACATGTGCAACTAATTTGCAGTTATCAAGAGTTCTGCCTTCCACGGCAAGGAATGGATGAGCTCCTGGTCAGATGGACATGTGTACACACATATCTATCTATCTGTTGAGTCATTGATTTTGGCCCACCCCTGAAACTAATTTACATTTCCGGTGGTGGAGGTGGAAATGGTGGCCACAACAACGAAAGCTGAACGGATGGGTTGAATTTTTGGGAGGGGGGAATGATGGGCCTGAAATCCGAAAACCCCGCCGGCCTGTCTGCCGACTGTCAAAAGTTTATTTATTTGACACCGAAAAAGTTGACACAGACACCAGGCCGGGGGCGTGACTTTGTGCCTGAATCGGATTTATATGCCTGGCCAAAATTGGATTACAATTGAGTTGTAATTATGCGACAACAAAACGGTGCGTTCGAAGGGCTCCTGATCCCTTGGACTCCCTTTTTGGTCCCTTGGACTCCATAGCATCGCATCGCATCGCCTCTGTTTTCTGTTTTCCATGTTGTCGGCAATTTGAGTCAAGTCCTGGCGACGTCTTTTGAAATTTCGCATTTTGCATTAATTAAAACTGATTTAATTAAAGCTTGTCGTGTTGCTTTTAAGTATTCCAAGGACCTGGACGAGTCACAGGTCCTGGAGCTGGAACATTCTCACTACATCCCTCATGAAAATGATTGAAGCGAGAGACCAAAGTGTTTTCGACTTGCCCCCGCCAAAGATTCTTTGTCGGCTTTGAAGAGGTGAAAGTTTAATTAAATATGCATCGGGCGTAGACAAGTATGTGCATTTAAAGACCAGATTCGCATAGGTATTTCACTGGGAGTTTCGCAATCTGATTATTTCGGGTTTTTTTGACAAAGCTCCTGTGAATTACCAAGAAAATAAAGTTTAAAACATAATTTATAAAAAAAAATTTAATAAAATTTAAAAATTACAAGATCAAAACCAAGAAAACATCACAGAACTGTTAATGTTTTATGTAAAAATTAAAGCTAAAATGTTGTTAATTTCCTTTAAAATAAGTTTATAATACTTTCTTTTAAATATTATTTGAATCAAGAGCACAGTCCCCTTTGAGATTTCTACCTATCAGGCATACCTAGTGGCCACCCTGTCAGTAATACTTCAGTCATTCAGTCATTCGAAAATCCCCACTCGCTGCAGTCCCTTTCGATCGAAATTCCGGTTAACAAGAACAGTTACAAAATATCAGAAACCCCCAAAAATCTAGCAAATCAAAAGAACAGACAAAAAGGCTAAATCTCAAGAACCCCCGTAAAGGAAATAGGTAATATAACGGATTGATTATGAACCCGTTTCGACCACGTCTCAATGCGAATCACCATCATCATCGCGCCCGCTTGAATCTGGACCGTTTGCCCGGCGATATGGATCGCCATGTGGAGAGATCGGCGGATGGGTCCGTGGATAGACGACTACGGCTCACCCAAATGCCGGCGATTCGATTGCGTCTGGACCGTCGGCAGGACGTGGAGCGTTTCATGATGAACATGCGTATTCTTCTGCAACGCCAGAGGGCCAACTTCAATCTGGGAGCCGGCGATGGTGTCTATGTGTGGAATTGGCATGAGCCCCCGATGGCCACCGGTTTGATGGGCGAGGGCGATGGCGAGGGCTATGGCGATCTGATTGCCGAGCCGGAGGCACCACCACCACCACCACCACCGCGTGCCTTGCCGCCCAACGCCTAGGATCTGGATATTGGATCTATATATGCCCATCCTATCACGCCTATCACCACTGTCTATCCTGTCTCTCAATCTCTCCTGTGTATGGCGTCCTTTTTTTCGTTTCCGAGCGTTGTTCCCCAACAAGATGAAGAGAGAAAAGAACGACATCAGCTGAATACCCCAAACCCCCCAATCAATCCACTTCCACGTCCACAATCAGGAACAGAACCCTGTTCAGACGCATGTTGTGCTATTATTATATATCCGTTGGGTGCTGGGTTCCTGCTGGATTCGCCCCAAGAATTCGCGGGGCTCGTGGGGACCGGAGGACACGCCGAGGCGCACGCATATAATAATTTCCTGTTCAATGAGCAATTACCGTAATAAAGATACAACTCGGCTACTCTATATTATATATATATTTGGAACCCAAACCCTGATGACAATGGTGGCCAATGGTGGGGGGGAGGTCGGGGGTGGCAGATTGTGATGACAACGATGATGATGATGACTGGTCTGTTCCGCTCTGTTCCGATGCGATGGATAAAGCCCAGGCTCAAGTCCGATTCCTGTCTGTCACATTTCCACGAGGTTAATGGGGGCGTGACGCACATACGGAAGTGGCGCTGGGAAAGTTGATTGAACTGCACTATTTTACAACCCCAAAACAGCTAGCATGCAATTCCCTCGTTAGATCCTAGTTGGCTTTCACATATTATTAATACTAAAGTATTCGAAACTGTAGATGTATGCCTGTAAACTACGACTGAAAAACGGGAAAGAAAAATCGAATTTTTGACTAAAAAGTGAATCTCGTCATTTTGACCAAAACCGTATTCCCATTTTTTCACCCTAAAAATTGAGTTTTTTGGCTGCTATAACAAAACTAATCGTCAGATCGAAGAATGCCATACCTCGTTGAACTCGTTGTTTAATTTCCAATCCATTGGCATTAAAACCTGAAAATTTTTGATTTTTGTCATATTTTGCAAAAAAACACGATGCACCCCCTACAAAAATCCGAAAATGGGTCAAAAAATAAATTTTCTTAAAAATGATTGGGATCGTTAGCATGGCTAGCAGCTGTTCAAAACAGTAGGTCTTTTTGCTGTACGCCTTGATTTGGCTAAACTACGGCTGAAAAACGGGAAAGAAAAATCGAATTTTTGACTAAAAAGTGAATCTCGTCATTTTGACCAAAACCGTATTCCCATTTTTTCACCCTAAAAATTGAGTTTTTTGGCTGCTATAACAAAACTAATCGTCAGATCGAAGAATGCCATACCTCGTTGAACTCGTTGTTTAATTTCCAATCCATTGGCATTAAACCCTGAAAATTTTTGATTTTTGTCATATTTTGCAAAAAAACACGATGCACCCCCTACAAAAATCCGAAAATGGGTCAAAAAATAAATTTTCTTAAAAATGATTGGGATCGTTAGCATGGCTAGCAGCTGTTCAAAACAGTAGGTCTTTTTGCTGTACGCCTTGATTTGGCTAAACTACGGCTGAAAAACGGGAAAGAAAAATCGAATTTTTGACTAAAAAGTGAATCTCGTCATTTTGACCAAAACCGTATTCCCATTTTTTCACCCTAAAAATTGAGTTTTTTGGCTGCTATAACAAAACTAATCGTCAGATCGAAGAATGCCATACCTCGTTGAACTCGTTGTTTAATTTCCAATCCATTGGCATTAAAACCTGAAAATTTTTGATTTTTGTCATATTTTGCAAAAAAACACGATGCACCCCCTACAAAAAATTCGAAAATGGGTCAAAAAATAAATTTTCTTAAAAATGATTGGGATCGTTAGCATGGCTAGCAAGCTGTTCAAAACAGTAGGTCTTTTTGCTGTACGCCTTGATTTGGCTAAACTACGGCTGAAAAACGGGAGAGAAAAATCGAATTTTTGACTAAAAAGTGAATCTCGTCATTTTGACCAAAACCGTATTCCCATTTTTTCACCCTAAAAATTGAGTTTTTTGGCTGCTATAACAAAACTAATCGTCAGATCGAAGAATGCCATACCTCGTTGAACTCGTTGTTTAATTTCCAATCCATTGGCATTAAAACCTGAAAATTTTTGATTTTTGTCATATTTTGCAAAAAAACACGATGCACCCCCTACAAAAAATTCGAAAATGGGTCAAAAAATAAATTTTCTTAAAAATGATTGGGATCGTTAGCATGGCTAGCAAGCTGTTCAAAACAGTAGGTCTTTTTGCTGTACGCCTTGATTTGGCTAAACTACGGCTGAAAAACGGGAAAGAAAAATCGAATTTTTGACTAAAAAGTGAATCTCGTCATTTTGACCAAAACCGTATTCCCATTTTTTCACCCTAAAAATTGAGTTTTTTGGCTGCTATAACAAAACTAATCGTCAGATCGAAGAATGCCATACCTCGTTGAACTCGTTGTTTAATTTCCAATCCATTGGCATTAAAACCTGAAAATTTTTGATTTTTGTCATATTTTGCAAAAAAACACGATGCACCCCCTACAAAAAATCCGAAAATGGGTCAAAAAATAAATTTTCTTAAAAATGATTGGGATCGTTAGCATGGCTAGCAAGCTGTTCAAAACAGTAGGTCTTTTTGCTGTAGGCCTTGATTTGGCTAAACTACGGCTGAAAAACGGGAAAGAAAAATCGAATTTTTGACTAAAAAGTGAATCTCGTCATTTTGACCAAAACCGTATTCCCATTTTTTCACCCTAAAAATTGAGTTTTTTGGCTGCTATAACAAAACTAATCGTCAGATCGAAGAATGCCATACCTCGTTGAACTCGTTGTTTAATTTCCAATCCATTGGCATTAAAACCTGAAAATTTTTGATTTTTGTCATATTTTGCAAAAAAACACGATGCACCCCCTACAAAAAATCCGAAAATGGGTCAAAAAATAAATTTTCTTAAAAATGATTGGGATCGTTAGCATGGCTAGCAAGCTGTTCAAAACAGTAGGTATTTTTGCTGTAGGCCTTGATTTGGCTAAACTACAGCTGAAAAACGGGAAAGAAAAATCGAATTTTTGACAAAAAGTGAATCTCGTCATTTTGACCAAAACCGTATTCCCATTTTTTCACCCTAAAAATTGAGTTTTTTGGCTGCTATAACAAAACTAATCGTCAGATCGAAGAATGCCATACCCCGTTGAACTCGTTGTTTAATTTCCAATCCATTGGCATTAAAACCTGAAAATTTTTGGTTTTTGTCATATTTTGCAAAAAAACACGATGCACCCCCTACAAAAAATCCGAAAATGGGTCAAAAAATAAATTTTCTTAAAAATGATTGGGATCGTTAGCATGGCTAGCAAGCTGTTCAAAACAGTAGGTATTTTTGCTGTAGGCCTTGATTTGGCTAAACTACGGCTGAAAAACGGGAAAGAAAAATCGAATTTTTGACTAAAAAGTGAATCTCGTCATTTTGACCAAAACCGTATTCCCATTTTTTCACCCTAAAAATTGAGTTTTTTGGCTGCTATAACAAAACTAATCGTCAGATCGAAGAATGCCATACCCCGTTGAACTCGTTGTTTAATTTCCAATCCATTGGCATTAAATTCTGAAAATTTTTGATTTTTGTCATATTTTGCAAAAAAACACGATGCACCCCCTACAAAAAATCCGAAAATGGGTCAAAAAATAAATTTTCTTAAAAATGATTGGGATCGTTAGCATGGCTAGCAAGCTGTTCAAAACAGTAGGTATTTTTGCTGTAGGCCTTGATTTGGCTAAACTACGGCTGAAAAACGGGAAAGAAAAATCGAATTTTTGACTAAAAAGTGAATCTCGTCATTTTGACCAAAACCGTATTCCCATTTTTTCACCCTAAAAATTGAGTTTTTTGGCTGCTATAACAAAACTAATCGTCAGATCGAAGAATGCCATACCCCGTTGAACTCGTTGTTTAATTTCCAATCCATTGGCATTAAAACCTGAAAATTTTTGATTTTTGTCATATTTTGCAAAAAAACACGATGCACCCCCTACAAAAAATCCGAAAATGGGTCAAAAAATAAATTTTCTTAAAAATGATTGGGATCGTTAGCATGGCTAGCAAGCTGTTCAAAACAGTAGGTATTTTTGCTGTAGGCCTTGATTTGGCTAAACTACGGCTGAAAAACGGGAAAGAAAAATCGAATTTTTGACTAAAAAGTTAATCTCGTCATTTTGACCAAAACCGTATTCCCATTTTTTCACCCTAAAAATTGAGTTTTTTGGCTGCTTTAACAAAACTAATCGTCAGATCGAAGAATGCCATACCTCGTTGAACTCGTTGATTAATTTCCAATCCATTGGCATTAAAACCTGAAAATTTTTGATTTTTGTCATATTTTGCAAAAAAACACGATGCACCCCCTACAAAAAATCCGAAAATGGGTCAAAAAATAAATTTTCTTAAAAATGATTGGGATCGTTAGCATGGCTAGCAAGCTGTTCAAAACAGTAGGTCTTTTTGCTGTAGGCCTTGATTTGGCTAAACTACGGCTGAAAAACGGGAAAGAAAAATCGAATTTTTGACTAAAAAGTGAATCTCGTCATTTTGACCAAAACCGTATTCCCATTTTTTCACCCTAAAAATTGAGTTTTTTGGCTGCTATAACAAAACTAATCGTCAGATCGAAGAATGCCATACCTCGTTGAACTCGTTGTTTAATTTCCAATCCATTGGCATTAAAACCTGAAAATTTTTGATTTTTGTCATATTTTGCAAAAAAACACGATGCACCCCCTACAAAAAATCCGAAAATGGGTCAAAAAATAAATTTTCTTAAAAATGATTGGGATCGTTAGCATGGCTAGCAAGCTGTTCAAAACAGTAGGTATTTTTGCTGTAGGCCTTGATTTGGCTAAACTACAGCTGAAAAACGGGAAAGAAAAATCGAATTTTTGACAAAAAGTGAATCTCGTCATTTTGACCAAAACCGTATTCCCATTTTTTCACCCTAAAAATTGAGTTTTTTGGCTGCTATAACAAAACTAATCGTCAGATCGAAGAATGCCATACCCCGTTGAACTCGTTGTTTAATTTCCAATCCATTGGCATTAAAACCTGAAAATTTTTGGTTTTTGTCATATTTTGCAAAAAAACACGATGCACCCCCTACAAAAAATCAGAAAATGGGTCAAAAAATAAATTTTCTTAAAAATGATTGGGATCGTTAGCATGGCTAGCAAGCTGTTCAAAACAGTAGGTATTTTTGCTGTAGGCCTTGATTTGGCTAAACTACGGCTGAAAAACGGGAA
The DNA here is from genome assembly GCF_043229965.1 of Drosophila suzukii. NCBI lineage: Eukaryota > Metazoa > Arthropoda > Insecta > Diptera > Drosophilidae > Drosophila > Drosophila suzukii. The sequence continues at coordinate 10,431,129 of NC_092084.1, forward strand.
AGAAAAATCGAATTTTTGACTAAAAAGTGAATCTCGTCATTTTGACCAAAACCGTATTCCCATTTTTTCACCCTAAAAATTGAGTTTTTTGGCTGCTATAACAAAACTAATCGTCAGATCGAAGAATGCCATACCCCGTTGAACTCGTTGTTTAATTTCCAATCCATTGGCATTAAAACCTGAAAATTTTTGATTTTTGTCATATTTTGCAAAAAAACACGATGCACCCCCTACAAAAAATCCGAAAATGGGTCAAAAAATAAATTTTCTTAAAAATGATTGGGATCGTTAGCATGGCTAGCAAGCTGTTCAAAACAGTAGGTCTTTTTGCTGTAGGCCTTGATTTGGCTAAACTACGGCTGAAAAACGGGAAAGAAAAATCGAATTTTTGACTAAAAAGTTAATCTCGTCATTTTGACCAAAACCGTATTCCCATTTTTTCACCCTAAAAATTGAGTTTTTTGGCTGCTTTAACAAAACTAATCGTCAGATCGAAGAATGCCATACCTCGTTGAACTCGTTGATTAATTTCCAATCCATTGGCATTAAAACCTGAAAATTTTTGATTTTTGTCATATTTTGCAAAAAAACACGATGCACCCCCTACAAAAAATCCGAAAATGGGTAAAAAAAAAATTTTTCTTAAAAATGATTGGAATCGTTAGCATGGCTAGCAAGCTGTTCAAAACAGTAGGTCTTTTTGCTGTAGGCCTTGATTTGGCTAAACTACGGCTGAAAAACGGGAAAGAAAAATCGAATTTTTGACTAAAAAGTTAATCTCGTCATTTTGACCAAAACCGTATTCCCATTTTTTCACCCTAAAAATTGAGTTTTTTGGCTGCTATAACAAAACTAATCGTCAGATCGAAGAATGCCATACCTCGTTGAACTCGTTGTTTAATTTCCAATCCATTGGCATTAAAACCTGAAAATTTTTGATTTTTGTCATATTTTGCAAAAAAACACTATGCACCCCCTACAAAAAATCCGAAAATGGGTCAAAAAATAAATTTTCTTAAAAATGATTGGGATCGTTAGCATGGCTAGCAAGCTGTTCAAAACAGTAGGTCTTTTTGCTGTAGGCCTTGATTTGGCTAAACTACGGCTGAAAAACGGGAAAGAAAAATCGAATTTTTGACAAAAAGTGAATCTCGTCATTTTGACCAAAACCGTATTCCCATTTTTTCACCCTAAAAATTGAGTTTTTTGGCTGCTTTAACAAAACTAATCGTCAGATCGAAGAATGCCATACCTCGTTGAACTCGTTGATTAATTTCCAATCCATTGGCATTAAAACCTGAAAATTTTTGATTTTTGTCATATTTTGCAAAAAAACACGATGCACCCCCTACAAAAAATCCGAAAATGGGTAAAAAAAAAATTTTTCTTAAAAATGATTGGAATCGTTAGCATGGCTAGCAAGCTGTTCAAAACAGTAGGTCTTTTTGCTGTAGGCCTTGATTTGGCTAAACTACGGCTGAAAAACGGGAAAGAAAAATCGAATTTTTGACTAAAAAGTGAATCTCGTCATTTTGACCAAAACCGTATTCCCATTTTTTCACCCTAAAAATTGAGTTTTTTGGCTGCTTTAACAAAACTAATCGTCAGATCGAAGAATGCCATACCTCGTTGAACTCGTTGATTAATTTCCAATCCATTGGCATTAAAACCTGAAAATTTTTGATTTTTGTCATATTTTGCAAAAAAACACGATGCACCCCCTACAAAAAATCCGAAAATGGGTCAAAAAATAAATTTTCTTAAAAATGATTGGGATCGTTAGCATGGCTAGCAAGCTGTTCAAAACAGTAGGTCTTTTTGCTGTAGGCCTTGATTTGGCTGAACTACGGCTGAAAAACGGGAAAGAAAAATCGAATTTTTGACAAAAAGTGAATCTCGTCATTTTGACCAAAACCGTATTCCCATTTTTTCACCCTAAAAATTGAGTTTTTTGGCTGCTTTAACAAAACTAATCGTCAGATCGAAGAATGCCATACCTCGTTGAACTCGTTGATTAATTTCCAATCCATTGGCATTAAAACCTGAAAATTTTTGATTTTTGTCATATTTTGCAAAAAAACACGATGCACCCCCTACAAAAAATCCGAAAATGGGTAAAAAAAAAATTTTTCTTAAAAATGATTGGGATCGTTAGCATGGCTAGCAAGCTGTTCAAAACAGTAGGTCTTTTTGCTGTAGGCCTTGATTTGGCTGAACTACGGCTGAAAAACGGGAAAGAAAAATCGAATTTTTGACAAAAAGTGAATCTCGTCATTTTGACCAAAACCGTATTCCCATTTTTTCACCCTAAAAATTGAGTTTTTTGGCTGCTTTAACAAAACTAATCGTCAGATCGAAGAATGCCATACCTCGTTGAACTCGTTGATTAATTTCCAATCCATTGGCATTAAAACCTGAAAATTTTTGATTTTTGTCATATTTTGCAAAAAAACACGATGCACCCCCTACAAAAAATCCGAAAATGGGTAAAAAAAAAATTTTTCTTAAAAATGATTGGGATCGTTAGCATGGCTAGCAAGCTGTTCAAAACAGTAGGTCTTTTTGCTGTAGGCCTTGATTTGGCTAAACTACGGCTGAAAAACGGGAAAGAAAAATCGAATTTTTGACTAAAAAGTTAATCTCGTCATTTTGACCAAAACCGTATTCCCATTTTTTCACCCTAAAAATTGAGTTTTTTGGCTGCTATAACAAAACTAATCGTCAGATCGAAGAATGCCATACCTCGTTGAACTCGTTGTTTAATTTCCAATCCATTGGCATTAAAACCTGAAAATTTTTGATTTTTGTCATATTTTGCAAAAAAACACGATGCACCCCCTACAAAAAATCCGAAAATGGGTCAAAAAATAAATTTTCTTAAAAATGATTGGGATCGTTAGCATGGCTAGCAAGCTGTTCAAAACAGTAGGTCTTTTTGCTGTAGGCCTTGATTTGGCTAAACTACGGCTGAAAAACGGGAAAGAAAAATCGAATTTTTGACTAAAAAGTGAATCTCGTCATTTTGACCAAAACCGTATTCCCATTTTTTCACCCTAAAAATTGAGTTTTTTGGCTGCTTTAACAAAACTAATCGTCAGATCGAAGAATGCCATACCTCGTTGAACTCGTTGATTAATTTCCAATCCATTGGCATTAAAACCTGAAAATTTTTGATTTTTGTCATATTTTGCAAAAAAACACGATGCACCCCCTACAAAAAATCCGAAAATGGGTAAAAAAAAAATTTTTCTTAAAAATGATTGGAATCGTTAGCATGGCTAGCAAGCTGTTCAAAACAGTAGGTCTTTTTGCTGTAGGCCTTGATTTGGCTAAACTACGGCTGAAAAACGGGAAAGAAAAATCGAATTTTTGACTAAAAAGTGAATCTCGTCATTTTGACCAAAACCGTATTCCCATTTTTTCACCCTAAAAATTGAGTTTTTTGGCTGCTTTAACAAAACTAATCGTCAGATCGAAGAATGCCATACCTCGTTGAACTCGTTGATTAATTTCCAATCCATTGGCATTAAAACCTGAAAATTTTTGATTTTTGTCATATTTTGCAAAAAAACACGATGCACCCCCTACAAAAAATCCGAAAATGGGTCAAAAAATAAATTTTCTTAAAAATGATTGGGATCGTTAGCATGGCTAGCAAGCTGTTCAAAACAGTAGGTCTTTTTGCTGTAGGCCTTGATTTGGCTGAACTACGGCTGAAAAACGGGAAAGAAAAATCGAATTTTTGACAAAAAGTGAATCTCGTCATTTTGACCAAAACCGTATTCCCATTTTTTCACCCTAAAAATTGAGTTTTTTGGCTGCTTTAACAAAACTAATCGTCAGATCGAAGAATGCCATACCTCGTTGAACTCGTTGATTAATTTCCAATCCATTGGCATTAAAACCTGAAAATTTTTGATTTTTGTCATATTTTGCAAAAAAACACGATGCACCCCCTACAAAAAATCCGAAAATGGGTAAAAAAAAAATTTTTCTTAAAAATGATTGGGATCGTTAGCATGGCTAGCAAGCTGTTCAAAACAGTAGGTCTTTTTGCTGTAGGCCTTGATTTGGCTGAACTACGGCTGAAAAACGGGAAAGAAAAATCGAATTTTTGACAAAAAGTGAATCTCGTCATTTTGACCAAAACCGTATTCCCATTTTTTCACCCTAAAAATTGAGTTTTTTGGCTGCTTTAACAAAACTAATCGTCAGATCGAAGAATGCCATACCTCGTTGAACTCGTTGATTAATTTCCAATCCATTGGCATTAAAACCTGAAAATTTTTGATTTTTGTCATATTTTGCAAAAAAACACGATGCACCCCCTACAAAAAATCCGAAAATGGGTAAAAAAAAAATTTTTCTTAAAAATGATTGGGATCGTTAGCATGGCTAGCAAGCTGTTCAAAACAGTAGGTCTTTTTGCTGTAGGCCTTGATTTGGCTAAACTACGGCTGAAAAACGGGAAAGAAAAATCGAATTTTTGACTAAAAAGTTAATCTCGTCATTTTGACCAAAACCGTATTCCCATTTTTTCACCCTAAAAATTGAGTTTTTTGGCTGCTATAACAAAACTAATCGTCAGATCGAAGAATGCCATACCTCGTTGAACTCGTTGTTTAATTTCCAATCCATTGGCATTAAAACCTGAAAATTTTTGATTTTTGTCATATTTTGCAAAAAAACACGATGCACCCCCTACAAAAAATCCGAAAATGGGTCAAAAAATAAATTTTCTTAAAAATGATTGGGATCGTTAGCATGGCTAGCAAGCTGTTCAAAACAGTAGGTCTTTTTGCTGTAGGCCTTGATTTGGCTAAACTACGGCTGAAAAACGGGAAAGAAAAATCGAATTTTTGACTAAAAAGTGAATCTCGTCATTTTGACCAAAACCGTATTCCCATTTTTTCACCCTAAAAATTGAGTTTTTTGGCTGCTATAACAAAACTAATCGTCAGATCGAAGAATGCCATACCTCGTTGAACTCGTTGTTTAATTTCCAATCCATTGGCATTAAAACCTGAAAATTTTTGATTTTTGTCATATTTTGCAAAAAAACACGATGCACCCCCTACAAAAAATCCGAAAATGGGTCAAAAAATAAATTTTCTTAAAAATGATTGGGATCGTTAGCATGGCTAGCAAGCTGTTCAAAACAGTAGGTCTTTTTGCTGTACGCCTTGATTTGGCTAAACTACGGCTGAAAAACGGGAAAGAAAAATCGAATTTTTGACTAAAAAGTGAATCTCGTCATTTTGACCAAAACCGTATTCCCATTTTTTCACCCTAAAAATTGAGTTTTTTGGCTGCTATAACAAAACTAATCGTCAGATCGAAGAATGCCATACCTCGTTGAACTCGTTGTTTAATTTCCAATCCATTGGCATTAAAACCTGAAAATTTTTGATTTTTGTAATATTTTGCAAAAAAACACGATGCACCTACAAAAAATCCCTACAAAAAATCCGAAAATGGGTCAAAAAATAAATTTTCTTAAAAATGATTGGGATCGTTAGCCTGGCTAGCAAGCTGTTCAAAACAGTAGGTCTTTTTGCTGTACGCCTTGATTTGGCTAAACTACGATTAAAAAACCGGAGATAAATTGAGTTTGTTTGACTAAAATCTCAATTCCACTCTTTCGCAATAAAAGAACTGTCTTTTGGAAGCCATTATGGAAGTAAAGGTCAGATTGAAGAGTGTCATACATCGTTGAGCTCGTAGTTTGATTTGCAATTTAATGGCATTCAAATCTGAAAAATAAGTAAATGCGAAAGCGAGTCAGTTAACCTTACATTCAGACAGAAATTCATGAGTTCTTAATGTATACATTAGACTAGGTATCGTGTTATCTTTACCAGAATCCCCTCCTTAAGTTAAGCTAATCTGGCTGCCAATTGCTACAGATTTTGCCCTTTCAGTATCGACATTTGCATAATCAGAGCAAAATTCGAGCGCAGCCATAGGAGGAATCGGTGTGCAGTGGGTGTTTGACTTTCATTATGGCCCTCCAGCAGCTTTAGGACTTCCCAATCACAAGGGCCAACTTGCCAGGACTCGAGTGTATCAATTCGGGCGATGCCTTCATTTATTCCATTTTTTCTCTTTTTTGCTCTGCCATTAGCAGGCAACGTCAAGCTGTCAGACAGTCGAAAGAAGCCCTTTTCGATGGGGTTTCGTTTCGGGATGGTCTTTGTTTTGCTCATCGAGAGAACATTTTATTGCTTTATGCGTTTAATGAAGTGTTGCTGGGCACGGAGGCACTCAAAATCTACGACCCTTGGGACCCAGACAGCAACCCTTCGCTTTCACTTTTGGAAACGGGGCTCCAAGACAGCAAGCAGGCAGCATATCAAACATTTCTGACAGTCTATGACATTTGCCGGAGGAGTGACTGTGACTCACTGACTGACTGACTGACTGATTGACTGACTGACTGACTGGCTGATTGACTGATTGATGGACCGTCGACTGCCTTCGCAACCAAGCAACCGAGCAAGAAAGACCGGTGTCACTCACTCACCCACGATGCTCGCATGTAATGCATAAAGAATGAAGCTTAAATAAAAGTTGGGAGATGAGAAATAGGATTAACTTGTCACACAATTGAATTTAATTTTCATACACAACGAGGGCGGGCGAAAAAGCATCTGGAAAACCCGTCCAGACATTGGACCCCCAACCCCTCCACCATCTCTCTTCGCTTTGGGGAATATATAGACATCGACTCGGCTCGACTCGACTCGAAAAATGCTTTTGTGGTAATCCCCTGCTGAAGCCGATTCGGGGTTTTTGTAATGAAATTACACGAGCCTCAGATTTGTCAAAGCAATCAATACACCCGGATGTGCAGTCTTCGAATGAATGGACTCCCATTGGATGGGCAGAGATCCTTGATGAGCCTCTGCCATTGAGCCCACGTTGGGAATAGTGGGGCTAAAATAGCTAACAGAAAAAGTGTATTTAGTCTTCAGGGAAATTGAATAGATTCTGTATGATCTGGGCTTGAAACAAATTTTTTGGATTGGTGGAATATATTGTAAATCTTAAATATACATTCTGAAATGAGATCTATAGGTAAACAAATGTTTTCTTTATTAATCTGTTATAGAAATGTTAATAAATGTGTATATATTATAAAAATATTACTTAAGAAAAAAAAAGAATTGAAGAAAGAACATACTTTCGTGAAGAGTATTCATTTTTGTGATGAAAAGTTTGAAATCGCTTTCTTCGCTAACTTTTGTCTCTTTAAAGTTGGTGTATTTTTTTTGAGGAAACCGTAAAGTTGTACTACAAAATGTGCTCCTTCCTCGAAGGTGACTTCCCCCGACCATCCTCGAACCCAACTCAAAGGCTCCTTTGACAAGTCCCCATTCGCCTTTCATTATGCACATCATCCATCAATTAATTGACTGCACTCCATCGCCATCGCCTCATTGCGTATGCCGCTCACACGCCGCTTGTATCTTTGATTAGCGAAAACAAAAGCGAAAGAGTGACGGGAGTTCATTAACTGTCACACAAATGTGGCAATGGCAGGATGCAAGTGGAGTGGGTGGGGGTTAAAGGACACTGGGTGGGTGATGGTGGTGGTGTTGGTGGTGCAGCACCCCATTCTATCCATATGCTAGCACTCACCACTCCGATCCTTTTGGTCGGTCCAACTTAATTAAATAGCAACAGATTCGAGGGGGCGGAATCCTTTTGGTCCTAGAAGTTAGCCAACAATCACATCCTCGCTTACCTACACACGGAGAAAAATTCAGGATACATAAGACGTATTTATATAAGTTAAGAAAATATATTACAAATTAAATACCAAAATGAAAAAAAATAAATTAAATAAATATTGGTGCATATACAAAGACACATTTATTACCAAAAACCATTGGAATAAAATAAACAAGAGTTGCATTTGAATAATGGCTACATAAATCATTATTGCTTATCATATAAATTAATTAAATTTTAATGCTGTGTTAATCTATTATTTATATCATAAAATATCTTTTAGGTCCTTTAAATGAAAACAACAATTAATTACAAATTGCCTTTGGCTAATTGCTACACTTAATCAAATTTTTTATATTAAATGCAAATTGTAAGTTATTCGAACTTCCATCTAAAGCTTAAAATGGCACTTTCTTTTAGCACTAATGTTCCTGCAAAATGGCACAGACTCTGCTTGATTTTCACAGAAAATGTGCAGCCTCCTCTGGGAGAAGAGTATCCTTCGATATCCTTTTTTCGCGGTGCAGACCCTCAATACCACCGTGGTGCACATAAAAGTTTCTAATCCATTTGCCCGATACTTATGCACGCCTGCACTCGGGGGATTAATAAGTGTGACTGTTTGTAGTGCCACCCCAGCTCCATATATCCATCTCACAACCTCCATCTTCCCGGTTTCGGATCGGGATCCGGATGGCTTGTTTCAACCACCGCCACCGCTCGACTTTGCAGCCAAATCAATTTCAACTGTCAACTGTCAATCAGGCCGCAATTCAATCACGCAACGTCCTCGGAGAAAATTCTCAAGTTAGAGTTCCAGTTCTTCGGCGCGACGAAGACAAACTTTAAGGAGAATTGGGCACACACCACAACACTTGCCTGAATTATTCAAAGGCATCGAAATCGATGGAAATGGTAAAACCCCTGCCCCAAAAAAAACCAACCCACATGGGTTATTAATGTTTTGACTCCAAAAGGCGGCGAGTCACGACCAAGAGTCACAAACATTTGTTCAAGAGATTTTTATGAATTACATCGTTTTCTTGAGGGGTGGAAGGGCGGAGGGATTGTACACAGATTTTTATTGGTATTATTGCCATTTACAACTCGGCACCCGTTCCGTTTCGACCTTGCATATGCATTACTTACCCCACAACCCAATCGCCGAACCGGTCTGGAATCCCTGGTAAATTTCGCAGTCAAGACACATGTCACGTACTTTTCCCGTAATTATGGCAAACGTGAGAAATTTCGTTAAGATTTTCTTAACACATTTTCTTCTGCATATATGTGTATGTATTTGCCGGGGCTGTGGCATAATTTTAGGCATTTTCCCGGTGGCTTTTGGCCCAGTCGTGCGGTACAGTCACCACAGGCATATGGTGACCCAAAAAAATACCAGCTACAAAGATATTGCCCCATGGGAGATATCAAGAAAGACTCTTCAAAGGTAAAACCAAGTCCCAATTGGTTTTTGAAATAAGGAGATATAAGTAGTACTGGTTTAAAATATTTTTCATTTATTTATTTCATATTAAAAATACTACTTTGTGACTGCAAGTTGTTGCAACTGCTTCATTAATATGCTGATTAATTCATGAACCTTGGCAACAAAATCCTTGATCAGCCGCCTTCTCTCCGATGAGTTCACATTCGGGGATTGACTGGGCGAACTCCAGGCCGCTGCCATTATCACTATTTTAAATAATAACTCAAAAGGTTAAAGTTTCCTTTGTCAGCTGGCAGAGAGATAAAATAACTTACCAAAAAGCAGGGCAATGAACAATAACTTTTGGGCTGACATTGCGGAACTGAGCTCTTTTCAGGCACTGAGCCCTACATAAATAGTCCGAAACTCGGTCCTACGTGGACTTCAGAGCCTCGTCAGCTCACGTAGCTGAGATTAATTTCCACTTGGGTTTTGCATTATGTAAGGCCTGAGCTTTTCATGGGATTGAGTTAGGCTCGAAGATTTTTAAGGGAACTTAAATTTACGCCGAACATAAACTATGTTCGGTTAAATTTTGTTAAAAGGATTTATATAAAACGATTTTGAATGTCCTTAAATTCTAAAAAAAATACTTAAAGGGTTCCTTTTTTAATAAGCTTGTACATTTAAAAAAAATTAAAAAAGGTACTTGAGCCTTATAAGCTGAGCGTTATAAGTCTTATGGTCTGTGTAAGAATTAACTGTCTTATTAATTATAGCTCATATATATTAAATGAAATATTTATATAAATGATTTTAAAACTAAAAAACTAAAACCAACCTATGATTAAAAGATTATAGATGTTTTTAATTAATTTTGAATCCATGGTACTTTGTTGATAAACATATTTTTTAAATGCTCAAAATGTTACTTTATTTTCAATTGAAATTTGACAAATTATTCTAAATTTAATACGCTTTCAAACATTTTAAAATCTTGACAAGAAGTCTCCTAAAGGATAGCGAGGTTTTAGCCGGTAAGTCCTGAAACTGGTTCCAAAACTCCGTGCTGGCCGCCAGTCAGCGAGGGGACTACGGATCCAATGGCGCCATTGGCAAGTCCACCACCAAGTCCACCGGTAGCTCCACCGAGAGCTCCCGTAGCTAGAGGACCAACTGCTCCCAATGGTCCACCACCGATCAAATCGAGGCCACCAGGACGAGCATCAATGGTGCCCAGGTAGCAGGCTATAGAAATAAAAAATAATTGTATTTAACAAAATTGTTATCCTGTTGGTCAATGGGACTACACACCGCACACAATGAGGGCCACGACGATTGATTTGTTGAACATTTTAGTACGGTTTGGATGTATCGACTACTTGACTCAACTCGATGGACTTCGATTTTTATAGCGCTCGGGCGGAGAACTTTCGTGGGCTTTGCTCACGTTCTGGCTATCACTATCTAGAGCGTGCTTTACGATTATCACGGGTTCGGAATTGCTGCTATATAGTACTATATACTACATATTACGTCATATGGCATCTAGTCTTTAAATCGGCTTAAACTGCACTGCAAACATAACATCATTTAAAAATAAAATTTTAATTTAAAGATACATATGTAACTCTCTTTAGTAATTTTTAAACATTCCAAAATAGATATATCTATTCTGGTAAAATATATTTTGCATCGACATGCATTAAAAAACATTTCGCAAAATAAATTTTCTTTGATTTTGTTTGTTTTTCCCTGATCTTGCTCTTTTTGTTCCTTGTGTAAAAAGATTTAAAATACATTTTCTAATTTACTTTATAAACTGGGGTGGAAGCCCTTAATAAATACTCTTCCCATATTTTGTTTTCACTTTTTATTTGCATTCTGTTTTCATAATATTTCGCAATTCGCCTCTCATCACGTTCCAACTAAATAATTACATTTGTAAGCTTTCGAAGGGGGGGGCTTGGAATGACATGTAAATACATAATTAAAATTCTGCGTTAAGTTTCTTTTTATGGCACCAACAATTAAACAATTTCCATTGCATTCGTCGCTTGTTATCAGAGATAATCGGATGCTGTAATATCTGTTTAAATCGCGTTCCATTTATTCATGTTTTTATTGAATCACTTTTTATTTCTCACAATTAACTGGAATTAGTAAAAGTATTTTGGTTGGGCATAAACGGATTGCCTCGTTAGTTAAAAGTGTTTTATCCGGAAATCGATTTGTGCAAACGATTATAAGTTAAATAGTTTTTTCTTTCATTTAAAGCCAAATAATGTCATTTGCAAATGTTTTTCGTTTCGTTCGTCCAACCCCTTTAATTAACTCATTTAAGCATTTATTTTAAATAACAAAAATATCTATGATTTTAACTAATAACAGACTGTTGGTTAGTTCATGTGCTTTTAAATTAGACTATTACTTTTGTTTTTTATAAATAACTGATATTTTAATAACTCTGTTTAAGGCGGGCTTAAAAAATATGTAAGAATTATAATTTATATATATAATAAAAATAATACAAATAATTTAAATACTCAGATTGAATGACTTGTAAATAAATACATTAATGAACGCAACAAAACGCATCGTACTTCAATACTCAGATCTAAATTCATTAAAGAACGCATTGAAACGCATTGCCCTCAGAGGCTGTTATCTATTTGTTGGGTTTTGACCAACTGTTCTCGAAGTTGTCCAAGATTACGTGCCCGGTTGTTAATCGCATGCAAGATGCATCCGGTTGCTATGCATCTGCTCGTAGTACATATTTTAAAGCGTTCAACAAGTGTAAGCCACTTCCGGAGACGGAATTCAGATGCCGAATCAGAATCAGAGTCAGAAGGCGCCAAAATATAAATCCGGGGAATGAGAGTGAGAGTGAGTGGCAACAGCTGGGCCATCGAGATTGGAATCGACTGAAGACGCGATAAGTTAATCGGCAATCGCACGTACGGAGCACACGTTTCCGGACGTGGTGCCAGTGGCCATCGATATAAAGCTGGACCATCTGAGCACTCAGAAAATCAGTTCAATTAGCCAAATTTATAGAGCAGTACGCCCAGTCAGAGCAGCAACACCAAAGACTTAAAGGCTTCCATTTAGGGCTAATTAAGGAAACGGAAAGGAAAGCAGCACGTCGACAATGCTGCCGTCACGTAAACATTTAATTGCCTTCGTTGTGGTGACAACATTAGGTAATTAGTGGTGGCTCACATGACTTCAACTTGGATGCTAATTTCTCGCCCATTTTAGTCGGCCTAACAGTGGGTCAGGAGTCCACATTTCTGGCCTCGATCACCAGTTCGAACAACACGCTTCAGTCGCCGAATGGAACGAGCGTCAACGAGACCATTTCGATTAATATCAGCGAAATAATAGTAGCTGCCGAGGCGGCATCAAATGCCACAGATTCCTCTAGTACTACAGCATCTCCTTCGACGACTACAGAAGACACATCTACATCAACAGCAACTTCTGCAACATTAACGACTGCAACAGCAACATCTACAACAACAACAACAGTACCAACAAGCACCACATTAACAAGTTCAATAACCACGAAAGCAACAGTTACCACAACCACAGACACATCAACAAGCACACAGTCGACCATAAGCACCACACCCACTACCACAAACAGCACTCCTACAACAACAAACACGCAAGCTTCAACAACCACACAATCTCCCACAACAACACTGCAAACCGTAACAACAACTACTCAGACTTCAACAGCAACACCATTATCCACAACAACAATCACACCAACAACAACACCACAATCCACAGCAACAACCGCTCAAGTTCCAACAACTGCTCCACAATCCACAACAACAACAGCACAAATTTCAACAACAACGCCACAATCCACAACCCAAACTACTACAACACCCACATCAACAACAACAACTCAAGCTTCAACAACAATAACACAATCTGCTTCCACAACTGCACAGCCTTCAACAACGACACCACAATCTACACCTACAGCCACTCAAAGTTCAACAACAACAGCACAGCCCACAACAACAACAATACAGTCCTTAGCAACAACACAGCCCACAACAACAACATCACAACCCACAGCAACAACTTCACAGACCACAACATCAACCACTCTAGCAGCAACAACCAGCACAGAAGCTTCCACCACAATTTCAGATAGCGCTACAATTTCAACAACAATTGCTGATAGCACCACCATTTCAACAACATCGACTAGCACAACACCACTTGCTTACACCGTTTACACCGTTGAACCTTACCCGAATATTTTTGGCCGATTGAATGAGATTGGCAAGCCCCAGCGAAAACTGCGCAAAGGTCGTCGGGGCAGGAGACCCCGTCGCCGCACGACCTTGGCACCGCTGACCTCTAGCAGCTCCACCAGCACCACAACAACAACAACAACCGCCAGGACGACGCTGAGTGGCTTTGATGACTTTAGCGAGGACTATGAGGATCTTGTCCTGAACTCGAACAATGTACTGGAACCATTTCCGCAATTGCCTCTCGATCTCGGAAATATCGACAACAACAGGATTTACAAGTAACCGATTGGTTGCACCATCCTCCAGGAGACTGAGACCAATTATTGGAGTCCCATATTCGTTAGTTTAATTTAGTTATTAATTTCAAATAAAAATATTCTTTACAAAATGTCATTCCCATCGCCATCTATTGTGTCACGTGTTGATATCAGAACTATTTGTGCAAAGATATCAGTGAACTGTCATAAAAAGGTGATGGGTGTTGCCAACTTTCTTATCATATACTTGCGCTAAGAACAAAGAGCTATTTGATAATTCAATGAATTTACGTCATTTATATCTTTATTATTATCAAAGCAGAACTAATTTACATTAATGTTCGTATAAATATGTATTATTCGATGGTTAAATTCAGATCAGTTTAATAAAACCATTTTGTTTAGATTACCAATTTCCCTTCCCGAACCTTTGTGCCCACTCTATGTTTTAGCCTAAAGTCTCCGTTTTATGCAACACATTCCCAACTAGATAATCTCTTCACAACCATAGAAGATAATTATTTTTGTGTGGCAAGCTGACAACTCAACAGCAATACATTCCAATCTGGTGAGCCTCATTAACGTGGCAAGTTTGAGAAAGCAAATGGAGTAGGCGAAATGGTAACAGAAATCCCAACTCCGAAACTCGCAACCTGAAGAGAAAACGGGGGAGAAACTCATAAAACACAAACGGACAAACAGGCAAATAAACAGTTGGTGTGCAATTAATTTGGCAAACTGTTTGCCCGGCACAAATATTTGTACACATTGCAGAGTCAAAGGCTCCGGCTCCCCAGCTCCGGTTTCTATGGTTTCCCCGGTTACCATGTGCATGAGGCGCACTAAACAAATACAATTTAACTTCCACTTTCAACACATCAGCAAAAACATGCCGGTCCACCACCCACCCAGATAATGGTCGAGTCAATTAGCAGCGCCTGCTTTTCGCCAGTCGCCAGCCAGCGCATTAAAATCTTGGCCAGCATTGCCAAAGTCCCCCGAAAGTCTTTGCTAAATAACTGCCAGACTAATCAGAGTGACAGCTGACCAGGGGACCTACACTGGGCGAAAAGATTACATTGGAAATGGGCACAATAACAAGGGCTTGATATAGTCATCTTGAGAAGGTTAGCCTTTTAAAATCTTGAGAACTCTTAGGACATGAATGAACTTGTTCTACCATGTTTTATAATTCCCAACTAGTTTAAGTAGTAAATTTAAAAGTATTCTTCTTCTTAGTATAATCATCTTGAGGAGGTTAGCCTTTTAAAAATCTTGAGAAATCTTGGGACATGAATGAACTTGTTCTTCTATGTTTTATAATTCCCAACTAGTTTAAGCAATAAATTTAAATAAAGCCATCTATTAAAAAAATGTAAATAATAATGGTATATATTTTAAATTAATAATAATTTTCTTAATATTGATTAAAACCATAAACAAATCTTTAATAAATAAAGAACCAATTTTCTCACATTTTTTATAATTCTCAACGGGTTTAAGCAATAAGTTTTGAAATATTACCCCTAACTTCGCTAAAGTTTGAAATTTTTGTATTAAGAGGCTGTGTTAGTTATCTTCTTATTTTTTATTTGAGTCCAGAATATTGTTTCTTTCAGTGCAGGCCGAGCATTGAACCCAGTCGAAACCCAGTATCGCAGAAGGCCCAAATATGCCGCGAGCTTGATAGATTGCTCGTCCGAAATGCACGTGCTTATCGCAGGGGCCAGGCAGGCAGCACGTGCTCCCAGATGCAGTGGCTCGGATTTTCGGGTTATAAGTAGCCAGACCATCTGCTTATGGCCAAACAGAAACCAAGCGAGTCTCTGGACTTCAATCCAAGAACCAAAAGCCAAAAGACAATGCTGAGATTCGGACAACAACTAATGCTGCTGGCGATGGCCTGTTTGGGTGAGTTTTAACAAGGAGCCGCAAAGTGGAACAATGGCTCATAGCTCTGTCATATTTTGGGGCATGTAAAAAAACTAAAAAACAATCAAACCACAGCTCTGCAAACGGCCCATGGGTGGTTCTTGAAACTGCCCAAGCTGGAGGCGAAACTGGAGAAGGACGAGGCCATGCTGGACTGGTTGGAGGGCAAGAAGCAGACGGAGCTGCTCAAGAAGCTGGATTTCCTCAATTTGTTCACCGAGAAGGAGGAGGCCAAGCTGGAGAAGAAGGAGAACGAGTGGGAGAAGTTCAAGCAGTGGTGGGACGAGAAGAAGGAGAAGGAGTTGTCCTTCTTCGAGGCCAAGAAGGAGAAGGAGCTGGCCTTCTTCGAGGACAAGCTCTCGAAAAAGCTGGGCAAAAAGAGCAAGTCCAGAAAGACCACAGCGAAACCCTGCTATGGCTATGCCACCTCCAAATATTATTCTGAGGAGGTCACCGAAGCGGAGGAGCCGGAGTCTGAGGAAGTCACCGAAAAACCCTACCGAAAGAGCTACGCACCCAAGAGCTACGACAGACCCACCTATTCGGTACCCACAATCTACGATGTGAGAGACGATTCGGCGGAGGGGGCACGCTACTTTACCTGAAAGGACCAGGCTAATTGGCTCGGATGGTTGGTTGGTTGAATGGATGGACGGATGGATGGATATTTATTTATTGCATTTTGTTTGCTCTTTCTCATTTTGACATAATTACATTTTTAATAATATAATTAAAATTCACATAGCTGAACGAACGCCCTCGCATCGGTTTTTGGAGTTTGGTTTCGGGTTCGGGTTGGGTTTTTTGGTATGGCGCTTGTTGCCAGTCTTCAGCCCGCATATCATTTGCATATAAATTGAATTCCCCGCTTCAGTTCAGTTCGGTTTGGTTTCTTGTCTAGGATTCGTGTAGACAGCCAATATTTTATACATTTTATGTTTGCACTTGGGTGTGAGATGTGCGATGGGAGGTGTGAGGTGTGTGTATGTGGTTTGGATCCATCATGCCGCATACCAAAACAGACACTAGCTTCCGCATCCGCATCCACATCCGCGTCCGTATCCGCGTCCTGTCAGCAACACTTCATCCAAACTGTCAGCTGGTGGCTCAGTGACACATTGCGCCCATTATTTGCATAAGGGGGATTCGGGATTCAGGATGGGGATCGAGTGTCTTTGGCCCCACACCAAGTGGTTTATCCTGTCATTACAGGTGAGAGTTCAAAACGAAGTTTTAAAACTCAGGCCAAGTTCCTGCCCGGGCGTTAGTTCATTTTATTTATCTACTATTCATTAAGCAGTCTTTAAAAAAAGAATTTAAAAATATATATGTATATAAAACTAACATGGGCTTTACTTCATTGGGCGTTATTGCGCTGGGCGTTATAGCACACAACCAATTGTTCTGTAATCATTAATAAACCACAATAAACCACATCCTACACTTAGGGCCTTATAACACTTCCTTACTTAATGACTGGATTATATTCCTAAAACCTAGAGAAAAAAGGTCTACATTGTAGTGGACTCTACAATCCCAACAAAATGTTATAATTTAATATATCAAGCCCTGACAGTTAGTTAGTTAACAATCAATCCCATGCCATAAGGCCTTAACTAACATCTATTTTTTCTTGCTAATTGAACCTGCCATGTTTTATTAATAGCCATCCAATCCACTTATTCGCATGAAACATTTCCATTAATTCTACTCAATTCCAATTCAAAGCATTTTGTTTGATACGTTTTAATTTCAACCTTTATATGTGCACACATGCACAGATTGAAATTGTAAACATGCCATTGTGTAAACATTTGTGCAAGTTAACACGTAAGTTTTTGCTTTTACTGCACTAAAGAGGGGAAAAAGTCGAAAATTTGCTGCACCGAGCACTTTCCATTTCGTTATATGTGCATGTTGAATTTTAGCAAGCTCGGGCATCTTTGTTGTTTTCATTTTTTTCAGTAGTTAATTGTTTTTGCATTTATTGAATACGTTTAAATAAATATACACACTTGTGGTTTATTATTTTAAAGTTGTTTGAATTCTCTTTTAATTGATCTTATTTATTTATTCTCAGGTTACAAGGTTAGCTGAGGTTTATTTGCACTTTTGTCTTTGTCTAGATTAAATAAATAATTTTATTGCCTTTACAAATAATTCAATGTATTATTTTTTCGAACCTTAAAAGGATAAATAAAATAAATCTGGTTATTGAATACTGGCTTTAAAAATGATCCCCTCTTCCGCCAATTTTCCCCCATCGAAAATGCACATATCTGCCACAGAGTTGCGAATGTTCTTGTGCCATCTATGAATATATTCGGAATATTCGCTGCACTGACATGGAAATGCTTTTCCAGCTGTCAATTGGAAAATTTTGGCTATGGGGTATCCATTGCAACCAAAAAACTGCCGAGCATCCACGCCCATACATCCTCCTTACCAGCAGCTAATGGTAATCATAATAATAATTCTGGTTTTTGTTTGTTTTTCACCTTCAGATGCTGAGGCAGCAAACATTTTCGGGCCAAAAGCATTTCATGGTTTGTATGCACTCACCTTTTATGGTACGAGTGTGTTTGTATCTGTGTGAAGCGGTGGTGTGTGTGTGTGTGTTCGTTTTTTGCACGGGCTGATTCACCTCGGAAATTTTGTACCATGAATGTTGATTTGCCCATTGAGTCGTGGCATCGAGAGCAATTAAAAATCCATTGCGTACTTTCCGGCGCCACTCGCTTTCACATCGATAACCCGGGCTATCGATCAACCGATTCGCTGAACACCCTCTGCATATTTTTGGGGATGGTCTCCAATGAGTTTTATCACGAAAGGGAATTTAAAGTTCGTATAACTAAGTATTAGTAAGAATATAAGCATTTAAATGTGGTATTCTTCGGAACTACAGTATCTTCTATAAGAAGTGCTAAGATCTTAACATCCTAACCAACTTCTAAAGAAAAATTATTATATCTTTGATGCTCCCATATAGGATTATAAATATTTCAAAAAATGTGATATCGATTTTTTAATAATATTTTTCTATTGCCAGGAACCTTTTTACTTCTTGAAATGGTCGCACTTCTTACTTAATAATTATAAAACTATGAGATTATCCATTTGCTAGAAACTTTTCTATTTCGAATTGCGATTATTGAACCGACTTTCACTGCTATGACAAAGCATTGGATCTATCGACTTACTCGATTTATTGGGGTCTTGTCTTCGGAGAGTTTTCCTGTCCCATAGATAATCATTGAATGTGGAATGGGACGAAGGACGGGGGGAAAACTATTATTATTATTTTCGAATTGCGATTATCGGGTGGCACTGGCACTCCTCTGGGAACTGACTTCTCCCGAGGTCTGGACTTCGGCGGTCAGTTCTTGTAATTGCAAGCGACAAAAAGAAGACCAAACTTTGTTTATCCTTTGCCCGAAAAGTTTTCTTTTTGGTCGTGGATTTTGACCCCCTCCCCATGGCCACCCCCCTTTGATAGCCCAATTTCTTTCATTGCCTGCCACAGTTACAGTTCAGCGGCGAGGGGGTCTATCTTGTTAATTTCAGCTCTGCGGATGAAGCGGAAGAAGCAGAAGAAGCAGACACTTGCCCCCAAAAACGACCCCGAAAACCCAACTCCCCACCGGATTGTATATATATATTGTATTTACCCAACCATTTGTCTGTCTGTCTACTTTTTGGGGTTATGCACGCATCGGGTGGCTTTTTTTGGGGGTTCTTTCCACCCATTTTACGGAGGGGAAGGGAGAGGGGCAAGGGGCAGGGGCGTCCCGTAATCGCAATTAAGATAATCAAAAAAGTTTTGACAGTGGACTGTCAGAGCAACGGAGGCTTCGTTTTTACTTTTGTCCCAGTCCGCAAAGTTTTTCCCCAAGTCTTACAGTGGATGTTCCTAGACTTGAATATGTTTTTTCAAATTTCAAGTTGTAGTACTAGCAGTTTTTTTGTATATCACTTCATTTAGTTAAAAAATGTTTTACATTTTGGAATTACAAAACTAAGATTTTAGAACCTTTAAAAAAATGATATATCAAAGGTCTCAAACCCTTTTAGTAAAAATATCTAACAAGATATTAATAATAAATAATAATAATGCTTTGCTTTTAAAAATTATAGATAAAAGATAGATATTTTTTCAATCCTAATAAAGGGCTATATTTGTATATAGGATATCAAACAATCCTGCTTATCAACGTTAGACTGTAGTTTTCTTTTCGATTTTCTTCTGTTGCCGCAGTTGTTGATGCCTTTCTTTTTGCTTTCCTTTTTTGTTGCCTTTGGCAAGCCGCAATATATGCTGCAAGTTTTTACTTCCATTCGGTGCTACGATTCCAAGTGCAAGAGCAAAATGATATCAACTTTTTGCTCTGGTCAAGACGGCAATGGTTTTGGTAAAGTTTTCAGGGTTGCCGGACTAGGGTTTTTGCCAATGCATACTTTGCGGCTATTATTTCAGGCCTTTTTGCTTCACTTTTTCTATTTGCTGCGGAGTCGAAATTGACGTGGCGAGTTGAGAGTTGAGAGTTGAGAGGCCTGCAGCTGAAAAGGCAAAGTTTTATTGCCTCGGATGAACGGAAATTGGTTTCCAGTTTATGAAGATGATAGTTATAACGACGATGATGATGATAATGATGATGATGGTGCTGGCGCACTTTCCTGCATTTCCGTAACGCTTCTAATCCAATCACATCAAGCGCGGATTGAGGCAGATGGAGATCAGATGGCCGCGGAAACGCCATTTAGTTGGCCAAACAAAGCAGCATCCGATGTGTGCGGATATGTGTGCGGATGTGTAAGCGGATGTAAGCGGATGTGCCAAGTGTGGGGCGCAAAAAAGGGAAAGTTGTGGGCGAGATAGGATGCTTTCGACCCAACTCAAGGGGCAAATGGGAACAGACAGGCGGCGAGACAGTCCTCAGACAGACAGACAGACGAAAAAAGTGGGGGCTGCGGATGTTTTGGGCAAAAACAGGCAGTCGAAAAAGCCATATGCTTCTACCCTCAAGATACTTTCCCATAGACACCTGTAAAATTGGTGGAAATTTAAAGTTGACTTCTAACTAGAAGTCAAGAAAATGTAAAAGAAAAATAACTAAGCTCAAGTCTTAAGCTGAGCTATTTAATTAGTGGTAAGCACAACAAGAAAATCTAAATAGAAAAATGGTCTTCAAGTCAACAATGGCAAAATATATAAATAAATATAAAAGCTCGTCTTCCACCAGCAACAAAACATCTTCGTTTGGGGTCAGTCTGCACGTTTGCCGCATAATTTATGCAAACTAAAATTTCCACTTAAGCATTTCATACCATCTCGGCGGAATCTTATCATCCCCATCCTCTCTGGATGAACCCATTCCCATTCCGCTAGCAATTAAATGGAACACAAATTTCCCGTCCAAAGTCCGGACTTTCGGATTTCAGACGGACAATTTGGAGAGAGCAGACAGTACTTGGCATTATTTATGGCTTCCTTTTTGGCTCTTTGTTGCCTCGTTGTTTCTCGAGGAGTTTTCAGAATTGCGATTTGTTTGGGGGTTCGCTGGGGGTCTGGGTTTACAAGGGTTGGGGTTGTGGTTGAAAATGTATAGAGGGTTAAGGGATGCACAATCCAAATTGCAATTAATAAGGACCCTTGAGTACACACAGGAAAAATGTGAAGGAATAGTGGTCAGCTTAAAGCCAAAACCAATATTAACCGTCTTGGAACAAAGCTTATAATTACAATTTCTGTAATATCAAAAAGGTTAAATAAATATGCTTAAGTATAAATGCTATTTTTTTTTTATTAAAACAACCTTAATAATTTTAATAATAATCTGTGGGACTTGCAATTAAAAACTCTTGTTACAGCAGCTTTAAAAATGGACAAAAAATGGAACTGGACACTTTAAAATTTCTAAAAATGTTATTTGTTTTTATTTTGACTTTTTTTACCTTTATAAGTTTTTAAATTACCTAAATTAATATCAGTGTAGGGGAACGGGGCAAACAAATCCGGAATCCATTGAGCCAAAGAAACCGCTTTGGTCAACAGAATTTTTTCGGCTTCTCCAGGCTCTCGCCTCGATGGCTCAATTCGCTTTCGCTTTCCGCACTTTTCCCCGAGTTTCCCTGAGTTTCCCCGCCCGCTTTCCATTTCCATTTCCGTTGGCAAACAAATTAAGCAAAGTTAATAACGAAATCTTGTTTTCAACATAAACAACAAATATGCAAATGACTTCATAACATTCAATGAGTGCACGAGACCGACTCCGAAACATGCTGATGGAGCAGGCAACTTCAGTGGGTGGTGGTGGGTGGTGATTTTCACTGGATTTTCCGGGCACCCTGTGCAAATATATACGTATACCCACCGTTAGCAACAGGCGGGGAAAGGAAAAGCGAAAGGGATTTTGGCTCAGATCACTGCATAATTATCGAAATGAGAGCGAAAGGAAGCGCAATTTGCATAGATTTCAGACTTCGGACCCTTCACAATGAGGGGTCATCTCAAGAGCAGAATCTGTTTTCCATAACAAAGTCGAAAGTCGTTGGAATGTACTATAGCCTCTGTTGTAATCAGTGAAATGAAAGCGATTGTAGTGGAATTACCGAGGATTATCAAAAAGAAGGAGATGGCCTAAATCAAAAGGTAAAGGTTATAGAATATCTCTACAAAAGCTTTAAAAATAATAATTTTAAATAAATATTTATATAATTTAAAAGCAATATCTTGGCCTATCGATTTTTAATTACAGCCACAAATTGAAGCCTCAGCTGGCTGAATAATGATACATTATTTTCGATTGATGGTCGAAATCCCTTTCGGAAAACTCTTTGATTCCACTTTCAGGCCACTATCGCCTGGGCCAATAACCATTGATGGAAAATGGATTTTGTATGAAATTCTGTATTTTTTAGCCGTACAAATATGAGAAAAATATTTATATTTGAGCTGATATTCCGCCGCCACCCACATATAATCTGATTTAATCCCGGGGGGGGAGGGCTATGTATGTATATCCCGGGGTCCAACGGTCCACGATTCCGTATCCCCCGCGCCATTCACTCAGTCAAGTGTAAAATTAAAAAATGTCAGCAGGAAATTCCTTTGGCGGATGCTTCAATGTTGCGCATTTCGTGTCACACACAATTCCCCGATATCCTGGTATCCTATGCCGTACTACCTACCATCATCATCATCATCATCATACGAACTCACACCCGCCTCCGAAAAAACTGAATGCCAGTGTTTTTCCTGGACAAAAGTTGAGGCAATTAGCAGGCGGATTTGGCAGGTGGCCAACAAAAGGAAACTCTTCAAATGTCCACTCGAATTTACGCATGAAGTGAGTCATTCTTCCGGGCGCTCCCCACAAAAATCCAACCTGTCATGGCTGGCTGGTCAGGTAAGACCGTAAAACCCCCCGAAAAAAAGAAGAGAAAACCACCCATAAAGTAGCAAATCTCGGCCATTTGTTAGATTCTCTTTCGCCCATATAGATTTCCATTCCCTTAGCCAGCGTGACGAATTTTCACTAAGGGCACTCGACACTAATGTCAAAATTCAATTGAAATTCGCAAAGGCAACAGAAAGGAAGCAAAAAGAGTCTGTTTGAGCAGCAAATGAAAACAAATAAAATTATGCAAATCGAGTTGAAAGTAAAAGCAGCCCCATATATCCATACTTACATACTATATATTCCGGGAAAGGGACTCCATGGGGATGATTTCTATCTGGTCCGCATTCTTATCACATTACGTAACAGGCCGCAGACTTTGTCTCAAATAACACAACAATCCAAAGGGGGGGGATACTGCATTTGGGGGTGGTATTTCACTTCGCATTGGGGATGGACATATATAGTACATACACATACCATATACATTGGGTACTATATGTCGGCTTACATGAGATCCGAACAACCGATAGCTGTGGTCGTCTCCCTTTTTGTTTTCCCTTTTTAATTTCCACAAGATTTTCAAATGCAAATCATGTCAATCGACTGACGAGGGCAAAACGCATTCCTTATCGGATCCAAAAAAGAAACCACTTTAGAAACCCGCAAACCTCTTAATATTATGGCTTTAAGCGAATTATGTTTTATTGCCAGCGGGTGGGTGCCAAAAAAAATCTGGGACACTAGCGTATAATATAATCCTTATTGGAAATCAACACGCAGCTTTAAGAAGATCGATTACACAAATATTTTGTGGATTTTAAGGATATAAGAGTTATAATAGGGTTGTTCGGTTTATTTTGTATTGCCTATAGTATTTTTATAAATTCCTATACTATTATATCCCAAATATTTGATGACTTAAAGTATATATCTTTGCAAATTAATAAATAATTCTCTTAGATTGGTCTTTCCACTTTTTCTCCTCAGTCAACTAAAAGCCAAAATGCAGAGCGAGGGAAGCATGATTTATCGGACAATTTGGTGGAGTTATTCGGGTAAATAGCAACTCGCAGAAACCACGCAACAAATCCACTCAGCACCGTCATAATTTTCAATTTCTATGCCCCCCGAATATTAATATCGATTGTGGGGAACAGCAGCAAGTCGACATAAACATAACGCTTAAAATGGTAACAACAAAAGGCGGGTGTTGCTTTTCCGAAAAAAAAATAATGAAAACACATAACAATAAAAATTGTACGCCTCTTGGGGAATGGGTTTCTGGGTTCCGAGTTCTGGGTTTCGTAATGCTCTGTTGTTACCCCTTTTATATTATATATATTTTTTTTTTTTGGGAGCTCGGCGGTGTAGCAACCCCTTGTCATTTTAGACACAATTTAAGTAAGCGTAAAACTGCAAATTGCTCTCGGACAGAGAATCCAGCTGAAGAGGAGTTTTGTTGGGGAGAGTGTGGCGCAATAAATTCCACTAGCACGCGCTGTCTTGAGGCTCCGGTTAATGCACTTGCGGATGCGGATGTGGATGTGGATGTGGATGCGGATGTGGACGTGAGTGCGGATGCGGATGTGGGGTGGATGCTGACGACATTGTCTCATTGTCACGCTTTGCCAGACTCTGCATAATAAGATGACAAGAAGGCTGAAGAGCCGGCCGGCAAGCAAACGACAAACAAGCAGAGCCACCCACACACACACTGAGTGCAAGCTACACTAGAAAAAAATGTTAAAAAAATAATACTAAATAATAAATTGTTTGGCACTATGTTTCTTTATTAAAACAACCACATATTGATAATTTTTCAAAATATTTTGAATAAATTTGATAAATAATTTGGTATAATTTGGTATAGTTTGGTATAATTTGGTATAATTTGGTATAATTTGGTATAATTTGGTATAATTTGGTATAATTTGGTATATTATAATAATGAAAGCCCGTATTTATATAGTTTGGAATATTTTGTCAGCTATAGTTATTTTTATTGCAAGCCCCATATTAACCCAGGTCACATTTTAACATATTTCTAAAATATTAAAGATATACATTTTTAGTTAAGATTAAGTAAAGTACACAGAACTTACCTTTATTTTTTAGAAACCAACTTCTAAGTAAGTTTTTACCAATTAAAGTTGATCTTATACCAATATACCCATTTTCCCCCGTGTACTCTTGAACTTTGTGCTGAAAGTTGCGCCAGCATTGATGTTGCCAAGTCAACTTCCTTAGCCGAAAGTCAATTTATCATAATTTAAAATATATTTGACTAAGCCAGCCCACCCCTTGGCACTGTTGGCACCCAGGGAACTGATCCCCGCTCTCTGCCATTTTCCACCAGCAGGCTGCCACATTAAAGCTGCAACTCACGGACTCGGCCACCCAGACTCCATCCCACTTGTCCCGTCTCGTCTGGTAATCGTATTAGTTGCACATTTTATAGTCCTGACAGGGCGCCAGTTTCACCCCAAAATCGCCCCATTTTGTTTGTGCTGACATGGCCCGAACCCGAATATCAGAACATCAGAGAATATCGGGGGGCTGGACCGATTGAAATCCATGCTTAACATGTTGTAATTGCAGTCGTCGAGTGTCGTCTGCCTCGGCCAATCCATGACGTTTTGGGATTAGTATAGCCCACAGCGAATTTTGAATGCAGTCTGGGTAGAACGGGTTGGGAATTATAAGCAGGGTCTGCCATAAATCAATTGGCAGTGGGGTAATATAATTAAATAAAGTGTATGGCTGGGAAATAACGAAATGGTTACAAAGATAGTAATATTAAATTCAAACCTTTTAAATTTTATTTTAAATATAAAATGTAATAAAAACCTATTGGAAACTGCGAGTATGCAAAAAAGATATCACATAAAAAATTATAAGAATGCAGTAAGTAAGAGAGAACCGAACTAAAAACTAAAAGAAAACTTTCGCCTTACGACGAAGGAATAGTTAAACCCTTGATTTTGCCAACCGCTCAACTTTCTTCCCAAAAGGCGACCGTCATTAATCTTCCGCAAAAAAGCAGTGAAAGGAGTAAACAAACTGAGCGAAAGATACCAAATACGGAAAGCACGAAATAAGAAACAAATAAATAAGAACAACAAGTAGGAGAAAGGCGAGGAACAACTGTTTTTTCCGGGAATAAACAAGCGGGGCCAACAAAAACGAAATAAATTTAAATCTTCTTTACAAGCAAAATCTAATAAAAATCCATTTCATTTGATGGCCAGCGGCGGGCGAAAAGGAAAAGCAACGGCAGCAGCAGTAGTGGAAACAGCAGCTGATGCGCCCGGAAAATGGATTACAGCAATTTGCTTTGTTGCACAAACAGCCGCTCTTAACCCCCTTGCAACCCCCCTTGCAAACGCCCCTTTTCCCCTTTTCCCCGAGGGATA
The DNA here is from genome assembly GCF_043229965.1 of Drosophila suzukii. NCBI lineage: Eukaryota > Metazoa > Arthropoda > Insecta > Diptera > Drosophilidae > Drosophila > Drosophila suzukii. Next base: position 10,457,580 of record NC_092084.1, read on the forward strand.
AATATAAATGCTGACACCAAAAGTCTCCGCTTAGCTGCATTTATATGCAGGCGTTCCAGTTAGAGATACTCTATCTGAGAGATAATTCAATTCCTTGGGCAGAAGGTCCCCAAAAGTATGCTATAAAAAATTATGATCAATGGACGTATACTTAATGTTATAATATTTATTTTTACTGATTTCTGTAACATCATCTTAAAATAATTAATATTATTTTATTTTCTGTATAATACCTATTTTAAGTTTTAAGATTGACTTTAAATATAAATTAAAACAGAGTATATTTGAAAAGTCAATATTATTAATACAGATATCTTTCTTCTGCTAGTAAGTACTTAAGCTATTGCCTCAATTATAAATATACCATAACTAAATGTAGTTGTGTTAATCAGCATTATTAATATTTACTAAATGCGCATTATAAAACATTGTTATTTACCAAAACTTAAGATATTTTTTATATCTTCGTAGATAATATTTTTTCCGATATACAACTACTACACTTGAAGTATATATGAATTCCCAATAAGTCCCTCAGAATATCAGACCTCCGTTTAACTTGCAAACATATCGTGTACCACGAAACAAAGCGCGTTGGCTGACTTCGGGATTTGGCAAGTCACTTGGGCATTCTGGGATCACGCCTTTGTCTGTGTCCTCCCATTCGAAGGCGAATTCCAGTATCTGGGATAAGCAACTATCAATGGAGTCCCGAATTTACATAATCAACAAATAATTATGCCACAGATGCAGCAGAAGCGGCAGCAGGCAGTCACCCCAAAAGTGGATCTTCGGCGGTGGTGGCGGTGGATGTCAAAAGTTGTGCCAGCCGCACATGTTGTCCCCCCGCCGAAGATGCCCCGCCCACCGGCAAGGACATAAACACACACACTAATGGACAATTGACCCTCATCAGGAGCAGCAGCATGTGGTTACATCTTCTGTTCCGTTCCAGCCCACAAACGATGCCATTGTACATGACAATATGTGGCTGACCTCGTCGGGCGTGGGGCCCCAAAAGTCCCCAACACAATACCCAATCCCCAATCCCCGGGCCCCGAGCCCCAATACCAAGCCGAACCCCCCAATCCATGCCCCAGAAAAACCCTCTCAAAGGTTTGGCTTTTAAAGTGATTGCTGGATGGACGGGGTAGCCACACACTCAGCCACGCAAAAAGTGCAGGCGATGCTCAAGTGAAAAGGCAGCCATAAACATGCAAACTCAATTAAAACGATTTCTCATTAAGGGCATTCAACGGCGCTGTCTCACTCATCGATACACTCGAACAGGCCCCCCAACCCGACCGTTCAGGAATCCCCTTCCCAGACCTCAGGGTCCATGTCTACACAGGGAAAAATATAATGTCCATGCTCTAGAAATATATCATACAGATCAGGTCACTTGACCTATTTTAAAACGACATACTTTCCCTAGCATGGTCACACTTTGTGTTTTTGCTCAAATGTATCCACACTAATTGCGAACTTTTAATAATAATGTGATTTAAAATTAATTTCCTTTACCATTTAATGTGACATTTGCATGCGAAACTTATAATCAATATATGTAACGTTCTAAAATTATTTTCTCTCTGTGTATTCACCCTTGTCCATCGTGGCCACCTCACCAATTTCCCATTTCGGTCAGTCGGGGAGCCAACCAATACCCCAGTTGATGTCAGATTTCATTAATTATCGTTTGTAGAAGTCACCACCAAAATGTTTACGAGAGTTTGGGGGCTTATAAGGGGTTGTGGATCTATGACTGGGATCCGAGACATTAACATTACCCCAACGCACATTTAAGGCCCTCAGGTGAACGGAATCTAGGTGGTGCGGCAAATGGAACGGATAATTTACCTGACAGATTGTTCTGTTCTGACAGATTGACTGGACTGCTATCTGTTTGCATCGGTATTAATTGGAGTTGTAATCCAATTACATAAGTAATAACATAGCTTCTTAAATATTTTATAATTATAAGCAAAACAATACATAATAAAGAAAACTGTCTAACTCGAAAATGAGTAATACAAAAGCGATAATATCGTTAAGCTCGGAGTAATAGGGTCTTGGCATCACTTAGCATTTATTTCATAATTTATTTGTACTGAATTCCAACTGAGTTCCAGATCCATCTCCAAAGATAATCGACAACATTTTCGCGTTTCCGCCATTACTCCGACATTTGGGAGTTTCGATGCTTCGGTGTTGCGGCAAACTTGGCAATTTTATGCTTCAATTTCCGCTTCCGGTTCGAGGGGCCAAGGAGTTGGTTTGGAGCTGGTTGGCAATTGAGCTGCCAGACAGTCAGACAAACAGACAGAAAGTAGAGTTCTCCGAACTGCGGGGCAAAATGGCGGGGTTTTGGCTAACAAAGCGATATCCGCCACATAAGCTGCATGCTCGCATACTCCTCATTTCCTTTATTTTTCCGCTTGTTTTTCTTTTATTGCCAAACCGAATTCAGATAGAACGGTTGAAGGGGATATGGATATACCTGAACCGCACCATAAAGCTAAATTTCCACCACCCTCCCGCGCTGGAATCCCACAGCCCACAATGGGTTTTGTTTAGTTTTTACAGCAGACATTGCCGTCGACTTTAGTGACATTTGACATTTGATATGCCTTAATCAACTATAAAAGCTTGTCTCAGACGAAGGCCATGAGGGGTGACTTTTTTTGCTGCCTTTTTCCTCCTTTTTTGTTACCCGGCGGCTTTATTGGGGGCTAAAAGTTACGGGAGCCGCACATAAAAGTGATGCAACGTGCAGCAACACGTGGCCGTAAAATGAGAACGGGACTCTAAGTAAATTATATCAACTATTCACGGGGCCCGAAGCGATCTCTAGTCACGTAGGATCAGTTTGTTCTTAATATTCAGAGGAATACACACTCAAAGGAAATTAATTTATGAGCCTGCTTATATTTATTTTAACTTCTCATATTAAAAAAAACTATTGTTCCTGAATGGGTGCCCTACTAACTATCTCCGGCTTAATAAATCCTTCCTCTTAACTAAGCTAAAAATAATTCACTATTATTATTGAAAAGTTATCTTTAATAATTTTAATATTACTAATTCGATTCCCTTCCTAACTTGTCTTAACTTTCATTCCTATGACTTATTGATTTAAATCGGTAACTTAAAACTCCGCAGGGGGTTATATATATATATATTTCGACCTCTTCTTTCCATTTCCCTGGCCATGCCAATTCCAATTAAATTGTTAAGTCGCCGCTAAGCTTCAATTAGCTAAACCCAAAGATGACAGGCGCTAAAAATAATTTCCAAAAAGCAAACACAAGTAACCGATGTGCGAGTGAAACGAAGGCAAAAACCCAGAGAGAGAGTTGGAAAATTTTAATTATATTTGCAATTGCAATGCCATAAATTTTGCGAGCCCAACCACCACCCACCACAGCGAACGTGGCGACACCGAAATATGTGGCAAGTTATTTTAATATGCCACGAAAAAGTGTCGCAACTTCTCTTTCCGCTTTTGTGGGTGGATTGAGGCTAAGGAAAACCTTAAATTAAATTGCAATTTGTGGCTTAATTTATTTTTATCGCATACACAGAGCCACATAGATAGGCAAACGGGGCCCAGACTTGGAGGCTCTTTTGCCGCGAAAGAGATATGGATGGTGCGGAAATGCTGGGGGGGGGGGGGGGGGGGTGCTTGGAAAAAGGTGGCACTAAGCACCTGGGGTTCCGTTAGCAGCGATGCTATTATTGGAATTTTAATTTCCCCATTTTAAAGCGCGTCACTCGAGGACTGAGCACCGCATTTCAGCCCCCCTGATATCCCAGATATCCTAGATATCCCTGATATCCAGATATCCAGGTGCCCAGCCAAGCATGCCGCCCTACACAAATACAGTGCCTAGCACACACACGCGCATTTCCAGGATAGAATATATATATGCATATATGAGACAAGTGTGTGTGTACATGATGCACTGGAAACTATTTGTTTAAATTTAAAAAAATATATATATAATGGGTTTTTAACAAGTTACCTTTTAGGAAAATAACCGAAAAAGAGATTATCAAACTTTTTCTCTCTATTGTATAATGGTATATTTAAAAAAGGTTGTAAATTAATGTGCGTTAAATATAAATTATATAGATTTAATATTAATTAAGCAAATGCATTTATTACCAATTATTTCGTATAGTTGAACTATTTCTTGAAATTTATTAGAAATCTTTTTAGAAAAATTTAAATCGTTAAGATTTTTAGTTTTTTTTTTTTGCAAAATTTATTTAAAATAATTTTTTTGGTGTATGTTGCGTGCTCTGAGTGCTTCCTTCCGCTTTGTTTTTGCCGCACTACTTTCCTGTTTTTTTTTTGTATCTACCACCGCTGCCGTTTCTGGTTTTTGGTGTTTTCGGTGTGCAATTTCACGCGAAGTTTCCAGCGCATCAATCAAAGCTGACAGCCGCTTCTCTTCCACATATCTCCTGCAATACCGCCCAACATCCCCAAACCCAACCTCCAAAAACCCAACCCACATCGTCTAGTCTAAAAACGCCGGATGCCCCCAAAAAAAAGGAAAATCAAAAACGAACCTGACGCTTAGTTAAGCGCCGTGAAAGGCCTTGACTTTGTATCGGATGTATCCCATTTCCAGAGCTGTAGCTTGTCCTCAACGGTAGACTGGTTATAATTCGATATGGCTTCTTGTTTTAGAAGTTAAAAAGGTAGCAAATCGCTTATGGCGGATGGAAAAGATAAAATTATGCAATCAATAAAAATAGTGTTAATGTTTTATTTTCAAATCAATCAAGTATAGTAGTAAGACCAGTTGTAATATTTAAAAATGGATCGGAGTACAATAATCCTACAAATCAGAGCAGTAAATTAAAAAATATTTTCGTAACTGAAATAATATTTAATAATTCTGGGGAAGTAATATGTTTTCACTGCCGAAAGTTACTTTTTGATATTCATACAGAGTTTATTTGACTAGAAATCAAAATCAAATTACTTATATAATATCTTTCTGGACCTTTTTCCTCATCTGCTTATATCGGGGTCCCTGAAATCCAGGTTTGTGGATGGCCCGCTGCTGCTGCATCCTTGTGCGTAATCGGCGGCTTCCGCTTACATCCTGCCACCGAAGGACATCCTCTCCCAAGTCGGATTCCGCCGGGGAACTCACACAGACACGGCGACACCTTTGTGGCGTATCAAACGGAACTATGCGGAACGAACACGTGAAAATGCGTGGCACAAAGGATCTACCGGTCCTGCAAAAAAAAAAAGAAAGAAAAGTAACAACACAATGTCAAGGGACAATAACTTCATTCAGGATGAGAAAGGAGCTTCGAGAGAGCAGGGGTAGTATTTTGTAATTTAATCCAGAGGGTGGTTGCCTTTGTTGGGCGGGGGCGACGGGTGGCGTAATAGGCGTAAACCGGAAGTTAAGTGTAAAAATAATAATAAAGGTGTGTGTCTATCCGTATCTCCCTGTTCTCCTCTTTTTGGCCCATTGTATACCGCCCCCCAATAAACGAACTCATCCCCACCATTTCCTTTTCTGACTTTTCCATTTTTTCCGCTTTTTCCCTTTTAAAAGGCAGCAAAACTTTAATATTCAAAAAGTTCAGAAGCCAGAAGTTCTTTCCATTTTACTACTCTTGTTTTCTCCGAAATACAATTAATTTAATATTTATTGAACGTATGTTTTGTGCTTTGCATATATATTTTGTTGAATTTTATTAAAGACAAATCAAATAAATTTAGATTAGAAGTCAAAGCATTTGATTATAATGCAATTAAGGAATTATTTAGGACATACAAGTAATGAAAACTTTGCTCTGCCCGAGGGGAGGAATGTTTTCATAAGGAAATACCATGCTTTTTTAAGCTTTCATATTGTTTTCACCTTCTGACAGGGGAGCAGTCAAAATGGAATCCCGCCTCTGACAGCTTGAAGCGGAGGGGAAAACTGAAAACACCAGGAAAATGTAAGGAAAAGTGAAAAGAAAGGTTTTTTTTGGAGGGGGAGCGGAAGCAAGCAATTTCTGTTTACGCTTTTTAATTTTTGCTTTATTGTGCGCAATTTATGTTCCAACCCGTATGAGTGTGTGAATAGCAGGAAAGCAAAGAAGAGCAATTTAGTGGGGCATACGTCAGCCTTCACCTTACACCTTTCACCTGAAACCTTGAACTAACCCAGGCCGCACCCCACAAAAATGCTCCGCCATTGTTGAATTTTCTTTCCATGGCTCTTATTCTTCGTCCTTCTGCATTTCATTAAGTTTATTTGGGTGTGTAGCTCAGATATTCTGGTGAAAATTAATATCAAATTCTTTGTGAAAAACCATGTGTGACCATATGCTATTACGAAAATGACAAAGGCTCAATATGACCATGGTTGCATAAAAAAGGTCAAAGTAGGTAGTGCGGATAATTTGTGTATATTTCTAAAGAATTTATAACTTTTAAGAACGGGAATGGTGCAACTTGAACCCACAGCTTATCACCCCCGTAACAGGGGCCAATGACCACGCCCATATCTTATTGCCTCGCACATCCTCTCTGCCTCATCAAAGACACATGTGCTCCGGACCTTCAAGCCAACAAAAAAAATTGAAACTCACAACAAATACACAAATTACGACCTATTTTTCGGTTTTCCCGCTACCACGCACAAAAAAGTGGGGCGTTTCTGGGGGATGAGCGAGTGTTCGCATAAGGAAAGTCTATAAAAATCCACAAATAAAATGTCATTTGCCTGGAACGTGCCTGGCATCTACTTATAAACTAAATTAAGGATAACATTTGAAAAATTTGCACAAAATAAAATCCAGCCAAAAGGATCCAGAGAATAGAATAGAACAGGACACAAGTCGCGGACACGATGTCCTGAATGCTTAAGTTGAAAATGTTTCTTACCCCGAAAATGTACCATACATCCACACATATATAATATATATGGAGAAGTAAAAGGAAAGGACCAAGTAAAGGCGAAGAAAATAAATAGAAGCTGAGTGAAATAGAAAATATACACAATAATTTAAATTGCTTTACAATGAAACCCTAAAATGTCAATAGAGCGGCGCGCTATTTGCTTTTCCTATTTATTCCACCCACTCGTTGGTATACTTCTTAGTATGCAAAGTGTCCGACCTCGGAGCCCCCATCCCTTTGGGCAACACCCCCCTCATTGCCACTTTGTTGGCTTTTTCATTTCACTTGCCAGTGGACGCATTGAAATAAAGTGAATAATGCTGGTAGAAGGGCGATAATCCCTGTATAACGGCGCTAAGATCTTTAAATAAGTGCCCATTTGTTACTGGAGGTCTAGGGATTTCAAATTTACAAAATCCTACATAACATTACATTAATTTGATATTAGAAGCCATTATATTTATATTTTAGAACTCTCTCAGTTATGTATGCCTTATTGGCGCACTTGGTCACACTTGGTCAAGCATTGCCAAAAACTCAGTGTGACCAACATTCCGTTTTGTGCACAACTCTGAGATGTATTAAAGCTTAGTTTTTCATTCGACTCAAAAAACTTTTTCAAGCTTTGCCTGGACTTGAAATGGCGGTATTTATTTTGATTCCGAATCTGGGTAATCGCCATTTCGCACTCCCTAAGTCTTAATATCCATTTACATCCACACATGCGTGCATTGAGGATTGGGATACGTTTCTTGACACAGTTTTATTTTCCAATTTTTCGCCACAGTTTGTTTGCTGTAAATCCGAAATCCAATTGGAGATGAGAGCGACCACACAATGTCGGCACGTACGCGTTGTGCTAAATATTTCAACACGATTCAACAAACTACTCACTTAGCTGGCTAAAAAGGAAACTCTCCTCCAAAACCCCTCTCCCACTTCCATTCCCATCCGATCCGATCTGCTCCGGAAGAAGCTAAAAAGCAGAGCACCGGGCATGACCCGCAAGCATTTGCACTGCATTTAAAAAACATTTGCGGTTTTTACGCTTAATCATCGTCAGCGGGCGGTTGCTTTCACACGGGGGGCGTGGTGTGTCTATGTTATATATTCCCGGCCGACATCATTTCCTAGCTTGGAATTCCCAGCACGCTTGTATATATTAATAAAAATGCATTAGTTCACATTTATTTTCGACATAAAACGTGTAAAAGTAAGCAAGCCAGTCAGCCAGGCAGACAGACTGAGCTAGAAATAAAGTGGGGGAGTGGGGAAAAAGGACAGAGACAGACAGGCCAAAGGGATCCCGAGGGGCAGCTTGTGGAAGATTTCACTCACCTAGAGACAGCGGAAAAGGGTCGGGGTCGACCCAGTGGACGATGGTGCACGGAGAGAAAATATGCCAGGAAAGGAGATTTTGTGAGATTTGGAGGGGATTTATTTCACTTTTAAGATGTTTTATCCAATGAAATCAGTGTGACCATGCTAACTTGACTAAATTACACAACAACTAGTGTGGCCATGTCACTGCAAAGATCACTAAACCTGAGATATATTTAATTATAGAAAATAAATATATACATAGTAAACTACAATAATGATCTTTAAATTTTCTGAATATGTTTTTTGGAAACGTTTTGAAAGTAATACTTCTTTCTGCAATCAAATGATATGACTTTTTTAAATATTTTTTTCTCTCTCTGTGCCCTGTTACTCATTTAAAGCTCGGCGACTTTTCCTTTTATTTCAACGCTTGAAAGCAAAATAATGTACACGACAACACCGCACCCCAGTACTCGTACTGCTCCGCCCACCCCACCAAGAGCCATCCGAAATCCCCCGATTTCTCCGCAGACAGCCAACCTGTGCACTTTCGCTCTCGGTGTCTCTCCTATGCTGGTCGTAAATTTTAGATATTCGCAGCACGTGCAAATTATGTACAATAATAAAAGGCAACGGCGGAAAGAAGAATAATCCAGAGCGAAAGTAAAGTAAGACGAGGATGGGCGCAACTGTTGTGCGGAACTTGTAGCTGTGTTACAACTTGTACAATTCTCCCAACCCGGCTCGAAAATGCCCGTCTCTGTCTCGCTGACGACTGACAAGTACATAAAACATGTCTGCGCCTAAAAGTCTGCTGCATTTTCAATGCCCAATGCCCCGTGCTGGATATCGATTGTCTAGGTTCCCCACTAAAGACCGACCACCCTGAAAATGGGGGTCGCAAGGGGCAAACTTTCGCCACCATCACGAACTGGCAACAAGTGATGGAAAGTTTATACTTCCTGTGTTCAGCTCAGCAAAGAAAATTGATTGGGAGAGGAGATGAGATTCTTGTGCCCATATATATAATATGAATCACAGAAAGGTGACCCCAACCGACGCTTTTTCAGTATATTACTCGGCCAATCTTATTCCGATTTGCAAATTTTTAAAACTTTTTAATTTATTGATCTGTAATAGAAAATTTCTTTAATAAATGGAATCAAAAATCTTTAAATCTTTATTTTTTCATTCAAAATTGTAAGTAAATAAAATAAACATCCAGATAGCTGGGAGAACAGCTTCTCAATCAGAACCAGTATTCGCATTAGTATAGAAGTGTAAACAGTGTCGTGTACGGGGAACAAAATTGTAGTCTTACACAATAAAAACTATGGACGGAAAAAAAAGTGGAAAGGCACTTCGAAAACCAATTTACAATTTCCAAAAAGTAGCGCGCATAACAAACAATGGCTACCTTAACTTCTTAATGGAGTACAAAAAGGCGTTCTGCGGAGTTTCCCCAAGGGACATGGTACGTTTCGGGGCCATACAATGGAATCAGTTGACCCCCCAAGAAAAGGATATCTTTAAAAATATGGTAAGTAGGATATATCTTAATTTTTAATAATATATACCAATTGCTAACAAACGTGTGTTAGAAAGAACCAGTGACCGTTATAAAGAGTGCACCTCAGGAGTTTGAGAGTCAGTCCCATGGGGAAAACCCCGGTAAATCTGAGCGGGAGAAACGCAGTCCAGTTCGCTCTCCTTATGCCCGTGAGAGGGAGTCCAAGAACCAGAAGGAAAGGAAGAAGTCCCAGTCCATCAAGCGCAGGGTCAAGAAGAAAGCCAGTCCTGTGCTGAAGAATCGCGACAAAAGTCCTTTGGGTTCAGCGGCGGCCTATATTCATTTTATGCGCATGTTTCAAAAACAAAATTCTCATTTGCCGGCCCCTGATCTATTGAACAAGGCAGCTCGCGTTTGGTGCATTCTGACTGAAAGCCAGCGCAAACTATTCGATCTAAATTTAAAGGTTTATAAAAGAAGTAATGGCTACAATTTTCTAAAGATTGAGTAAAATCGATAGAAAACACTTTGTAAATAAAAAGAACTGGGTTTTGAAAACCCTTTTTGTATTTATGTTGTTTTACCGAGTGAAGTAGGATCCTTAAAAAAGGCAGGACAAACTGACAGCAAAAGCGGTTCGACCCTTTTATAATAAAGAACTACCGAAATGTATAATCCCACATTTTTAGTAAAAAAAAAACGTCTCATATGCTCTTGACAATTTTAATGTTAAATTTGTAACTCGAAATAATAACTACATCCACTAGCTGTTTTGGTGAACAGCAATTTAAAGGGGCTATACATCAATAAACTGAGCTCTAAGGAGCCTGAGGCATCACATTCTCGTCAAGATGCTTTAACAACCCTCTGATCAGGCGATCTGTTTCCTGCACATAGGTCTCGAGGGGACGAATCTGGTCCTCGGCTGGTGTTACTTCCGGTTCGGGAGGCTGAGGATCCTCTTCATGGGGCAGAAATAGATCCATTTCAGTGCACATATATTCCAACTCCATCAAGTAATTTTCGTTCAGTTCCTTATCGTCATCCTCATCCTCATCCTCATCCTCAGACTCCCTGAATCCGACTTGAGCCTCACGCCTTCGTGCTTCCTCCCAACGTCTGTAAAGGGGACTATCTTCCATAGCCGGAGACATGGCAGGAAAGCTATTCCCATTATGCCGGGGGCGAAATTCCACTCGTAAGGGGTGTATCACATAATCGGATCCAACGGTAGCGATTATTTCCAAATCATTCCCGGATTCTGAAGAGGTATCAAGATTACGAGTCCTCGATCTCAATCGCCGTGAAAGACGAGCGTCCGCTAGTAATTGTGCTTGCATCCGAAGTCTGTTAAGTTCCCTAAGCTGTCCAGCCAGGCGGGTTTCGCCCTCGTCCATTACCTGCTGGGTTGCTGCGGTAAGATCTTCGCTTTTAGGTTCAGGTCCCGCGGCTTCTTCGCGATTCTCCTCCCCTCTATCTTCCTCTGGTACCTCTTCGATGGTCTGCAGATCATTGGTAGCTGGCAAGAGGGACCTTGAACGCCTTGCAAATGCCGTCTGGAACTCCCTCTCTACCTGAGCTCTCTGCCAGACATAGGAAAGAATTCCTCGACCATTCACAACATGGCAATAGGGACCCTTGGGGTACGGCAAGTGATAGGAACACGCTTCGTCGTATATCCACTCCCTTGGGGCCTCCACTCCAATATCCTCCAGGGATTCGAGAAATGCTCGACGAGTGGGATGCAGAAGTCGCAGCGATGCCACAGTGATCGCAACACTGATCCTCTTCCGCATTTTGACATCGTTATGAAAAGCTACCCAAAAAGTACAGTCGGGATCCGAGGGTCTGCTGGACACCGAAGATGTGTCCCACAGTTTGTGTAGAACGGGTAGTGGCATTAGGGTGAGCCTTACACACCCAATCAGCTGTGGCATAAGCTTTGGTATTTCCTGCGGACGATGGGATAGCCAACAGATTAGGGCCACTAAGACCTCCACCTCGGAATTGACACCCAAAGAATCCTGGTACATCAAGGTCATCACGTCCTCAAAGGGCATCTGCCGAAAATGAGTTCCACCAACCACGGCCAGAAAATGAACCCCGATCCTCTGAAGCATCACCTTGCGGAGCGCTTCGAGTTCGGGATACTTCAGGGCCTTTAAGTAAACCTCGAAGGCGATCTCCTCTCGAAAGTGGGCTCCGCACAGGAATCGATAACAGTCCGTCTGCAGTGCTCGCATCTCTAGTTGCATGGCCGTGTGCAGCATGGCAACCACTTGCCCCGGTCCTATATCGTTTCCCAGGGACTCTTGCAATCTCATCCAATCGTAGGCAGCTCGAAAACCCACGGCAGTAAGGTCAGCGCCCTCGCGAAAGCGATACGCCTAGGGATGGAAAAAAGCGTTCGATAAGTTAATCGATAATTACAAAATGAGCGAATTTAATCGATTCATACATTTGTAATATCAAGAATGATAGTATTTAGTCGATACAAATTCGAAATTATTCACTTTTGATACTTTAACCCACTTGGTAAGGGATTTATTTTTACGATAAAGAGTGAAGTTGATGGGATATTGGATCGGATAGTAATGATATGTTATAAAACGCGACTGGATTCCATTTCAATATACATAACTATACTCACCCGGCGAATGTGGCGTTCGAAATAATTGCAATGGAATTGCAGAAGTGAAGGAATACACCAGAAAGTGGCTGTTCCGATGCAAACTAGCGTTGTGGCGCCCATATTTTCGGTCACCATGCGCCTGTAATCGGTGGGATTGCTGCACTCAAAGGGATGCGAATGGGGTAGATTGATTCGGGAAAAGTGTACATCATTCCACGGCATCACTCGATTGAGGGCACACTCCACTTGACTACGACGTTCCTGTGCATCCATATTACCAGTGCTGAATGTCCGGCATTCAAATTCAATTCTGTCCACCACATCGTGCCATATGACACCTTCCGGAGTGGGTACTTCGTTGTGGTTCTGGTCCGCGTCGTCTCCCATCATTCAAATCGAAACTATATAAGAAACAACGTACGTATAAAATCATATTAGAAGCATCCGGAATTTTAAAACACACGCCTAGGGGCTTGCAGAATTAACTTGATCACTTTTATTACGCGTGTGATATCACTTACCGAATACCCAAATATTATCACGCAACGCTACAATGGGCTGTGCAAAACTTGGAAAAAATCTAAAAAATTTAATAAAAGTCTTGCTGCTAGCAATAGACTTTTTCTCTCTATCTAGAAAATATGTTGAATGCCCGTTCCGAAACAATGACAAGTAAAGGCATGGAATGCTCGGTTTGGCTGGATTTGTTGGCCTTCTTCGATTCAATATTTTTTGCACATTATTTTTCAACTTTACTAATTTTGGAAAACTTGCAATTAATAAATAATGAAATAAGAACTCCTTTTTAATAAAAATAAAAAAAGTGAAGTCAAGACATTCGATAAAAAGCTGGGATTATATAAGTCGCGCGTTTAGAGGTATTTTTGTTTTGTATATATTTTGTAGTGTCGGGAACGTCTCCTTCACTACGTTGCAAACTTCTGACTGCAATTAAGATAATTAACTATTCCACTGTACTCTTTAATATTGTATTTAAAATAGGATATAACTCCAAAAAAATATCCTAGGTAGCTGGGAGAACGGCTTCTAAATCAAAATCAGTATTCACATTCATATTCAGTGTAGACAGTGTCGTATTATAACAAAATTGTAGTTTTAAAGAAAAATTAACTATGGACGGAACCAATCGTCGAAAGGCACTTCAAAGGCCGATTTACAATTTTCAAAAAGTAGCTCGCTTGACGAACAATGGCTACCTTAACTTCTTAATGGAGTACAAAAAGACGTTCTGCGGAGTTTCCCCAAATGACATGGTACGTTTCGGAGCAAGTCAGTGGAATCAGTTGACCCTCGAGGAAAAGAATTTCTTTAAAAATGTGGTAAGCATAGGAAATATCTTAATCATAATTGATATCTAAAATTTTTAAACAAACGCGTGCAAAAGGGTGCAACAAGTGCACTTCAGGAGTTTGAGAATCAGTCCTGTGGGGAAAATCCAGTTCGCTCTCCTTTTGCCAGTGATCAAGAAATATCAATCAAGAAACCCAGTCCAGAGACTCTCCACCAAAATCGGTTGGGCTCCGCCGTAGCCTATATTCATTTCCTGCGCAAGTTTCAGAGGAAAAACAAAGATTTGGCGGCAAATGATCTATTGAAAAAGGCAACTCGTTTTTGGTGCCGTCTGCGTGGAAGCCAGCGCGAACAATTTGAGAAGCCACTTTGGTAAAATTATCTAAATGTAAAGCTTCACTCAATGAATTATATCTACAATTTTTTCAGGATTGTGAGAACTGGATAAGAAACACTTAAATTTAAGCCATCTTAATATGTCTAAATTTGAAGCCCAAAATATTTAAGACATGATGTTTTGTAAGCCTAATTTTAGTTATCTGTTATCTTTTATCTGATCAACCGGCTGCAAAAACGGTTTACATATAAATCCTAAGCCCGAAGTCCGAAACCCTTGCAGCTTAAGCCATGTAAAGCACTTTAATTCCTTAAAAAAACGGCATTCTTGGGCAGAAAATAAAGTATTCAGATTTTTTTCAAAAATACTGATTCTTATCCGGTTTTTTACTCGCAGCTTAGCCAAATCAAGGCGTACAGCTAAAAGACCGACTGTTTTGAACAGCTTGCTAAATATGCTAACGATCCCAATCATTTTAAGGAAAATTTATTTTTTGACCAGTTTTCTCATTTTTGGTAAGGGTGTGTATCGTCTATTTTTTCGAAAGAAGTCAAAAATTAAAAATTTTCAGGTTTGAATGCCAATGGATTGGAAATTAAGCAACGAGCTCAACGAGGTATGACATTCCTCGATCTGACGCTTACCTTTTTTTATAGCAGCCAAAAAACTGATTTTTTATGGCAAAAAAATGGGATTCAGATTTCGTCAAAAATCCGATGTTCAGATTTTCGCCAAAAAACCGATTTTTCTTTCCAGTTTTTCAATCGCATTTCGGCCAAATCAAGGCATACAGCTAAAAGACCGACTGTTTTAAGCAGCTTGCTAAATATGCTAACGATCCCAATCATTTTAAGGAAAATTTATTTTTTGACCAGTTTTCTCATTTTTGGTAAGGGGGTGTATCGTCTATTTTTTCGAAAGAAGTCAAAAATTAAAAAATTTCAGGTTTGAATGCCAATGGATTGGAAATTAAGCAACGAGCTCAACGAGGTATGACATTCCTCGATCTGACGCTTATTTTCTTTACAGCAGCCAAAAAACTGATTTTTTATGGCGAAAAAATGGGATTCAGACTTAGTCAAAAATACTATATTCAGATTTTCGCCAAAAAACCGATATTTCTTTCCAGTTTTTCAATCGCAGTTTGGCCAAATTAAGGCGTACAGCTAAAAGACCGACTGTTTTGAACAGCTTGCTAAATATGCTAACGATTCCAATCATTTTAAGGAAAATTTATTTTTTGACCAGTTTTCGCATTTTTGGTAAGGGGGTGTATCGTCTATTTTTTCGAAAGAAGTCAAAAATTAAAAATTTTCAGGTTTGAATGCCAATGGATTGGAAATTAAGCAACGAGCTCAACGAGGTATGACATTCCTCGATCTGACGCTTACATTTTTTATAGCAGCCAAAAAACTGATTTTTTATGCGAAAAAATGGGATTCAGACTTAGTCAAAAATACTATATTCAGATTTTCGCCAAAAAACCGATATTTCTTTCCAGATTTTCAATCGCAGTTTGGCCAAATTAAGGCGTACAGCTAAAAGACCGACTGTTTTAAACAGCTTGCTAAATATGCTAACGATTCCAATCATTTTAAGGAAAATTTATTTTTTGACCAGTTTTCGCATTTTTGGTAAGGGGGTGTATCGTCTATTTTTTCGAAAGAAGTCAAAAATTAAAAATTTTCTGGTTTGAATGCCAATGGATTGGAAATTAAGCAACGAGCTCAACGAGGTATGACATTCATCGATCTGACGCTTATATTTTTTATAGCAGCCAAAAAACTGATTTTTTATGGCAAAAAAATGGGATTCAGATTTCGTCAAAAATACGATATTTAGATTTTCGCCAAAAAACCGATTTTTCTTTCCAGTTTTTCAATCGCAGCTTGGCCAAATTAAGGCGTACAGCTAAAAGACCGATTGTTTTGAACAGCTTGCTAAATATGCTAACGATCCCAATCATTTTAAGGAAAATTTATTTTTTGACCAGTTTTCTCATTTTTGGTAAGGGGGTGTATCGTCTATTTTTCCGAAAGAAGTCAAAAATTAAAAATTTTCAGGTTTGAATGCCAATGGATTGGAAATTAAGCAACGAGCTCAACGAGGTATGACATTCATCGATCTGACGCTTATATTTTTTATAGCAGCCAAAAAACTGATTTTTTATGGCAAAAAAATGGGATTCAGATTTCGTCAAAAATACGATATTTAGATTTTCGCCAAAAAACCGATTTTTCTTTCCAGTTTTTCAATCGCAGTTTGGCCAAATCAAGGCATACAGCTAAAAGACCGACTGTTTTAAACAGCTTGCTAAATATGCTAACGATCCCAATCATTTTAAGGAAAATTTATTTTTTGACCAGTTTTCTCATTTTTGGTAAGGGGGTGTATCGTCTATTTTTTCGAAAGAAGTCAAAAATTAAAAATTTTCAGGTTTGAATGCCAATGGATTGGAAATTAAGCAACGAGCTCAACGAGGTATGACATTCATCGTTCTGACGCTTATATTTTTTATAGCAGCCAAAAAACTGATTTTTTATGGCAAAAAAATGGGATTCAGATTTCGTCAAAAATACGATATTTAGATTTTCGCCAAAAAACCGATTTTTCTTTCCAGTTTTTCAATCGCAGTTTGGCCAAATCAAGGCATACAGCTAAAAGACCGACTGTTTTAAACAGCTTGCTAAATATGCTAACGATCCCAATCATTTTAAGGAAAATTTATTTTTTGACCAGTTTTCGCATTTTTGGTAAGGGGGTGTATCGTCTATTTTTTCGAAAGAAGTCAAAAATTAAAAATTTCCAGGTTTGAATGCCAATGGATTGAAAATTAAGCAACGAGCTCAACGAGGTATGACATTCCTCGATCTGACGCTTAATTTCTTTACAGCAGCCAAAAAACTGATTTTTTATGGCGAAAAAATGGGATTCAGACTTAGTCAAAAATACTATATTCAGATTTTCGCCAAAAAACCGATATTTCTTTCCAGTTTTTCAATCGCAGTTTGGCCAAATTAAGGCGTACAGCTAAAAGACCGACTGTTTTGAACAGCTTGCTAAATATGCTAACGATTCCAATCATTTTAAGGAAAATTTATTTTTTGACCAGTTTTCGCATTTTTGGTAAGGGGGTGTATCGTCTATTTTTTCGAAAGAAGTCAAAAATTAAAAATTTTCAGGTTTGAATGCCAATGGATTGGAAATTAAGCAACGAGCTCAACGAGGTATGACATTCCTCGATCTGACGCTTACATTTTTTATAGCAGCCAAAAAACTGATTTTTTATGGCAAAAAAATGGGATTCAGATTTCGTCAAAAATACGATATTTAGATTTTCGCCAAAAAACCGATTTTTCTTTCCAGTTTTTCAATCGCAGTTTGGCCAAATCAAGGCATACAGCTAAAAGACCGACTGTTTTAAACAGCTTGCTAAATATGCTAACGATTCCAATCATTTTAAGGAAAATTTGTTTTTTGACCAGTTTTCGCATTTTTGGTAAGGGGGTGTATCGTCTATTTTTTCGAAAGAAGTCAAAAATTAAAAATTTTCAGGTTTGAATGCCAATGGATTGGAAATTAAGCAACGAGCTCAACGAGGTATGACATTCCTCGATCTGACGCTTACATTTTTTATAGCAGCCAAAAAACTGATTTTTTATGCGAAAAAATGGGATTCAGATTTTGTCAAAAATACGATATTCAGATTTTCGCCAAAAAACCGATATTTCTTTCCAGTTTTTCAATCGCAGCTTGGCCAAATTAAGGCGTACAGCTAAAAGACCGACTGTTTTGAACAGCTTGCTAAATATGCTAACGATTCCAATCATTTTAAGGAAAATTTATTTTTTGACCAGTTTTCGCATTTTTGGTAAGGGGGTGTATCGTCTATTTTTTCGAAAGAAGTCAAAAATTAAAAATTTTCAGGTTTGAATGCCAATGGATTGGAAATTAAGCAACGAGCTCAACGAGGTATGACATTCCTCGATCTGACGCTTACATTTTTTATAGCAGCCAAAAAACTGATTTTTTATGCGAAAAAATGGGATTCAGATTTTGTCAAAAATACGATATTCAGATTTTCGCCAAAAAACCGATATTTCTTTCCAGTTTTTCAATCGCAGCTTGGCCAAATTAAGGCGTACAGCTAAAAGACCGATTGTTTTGAACAGCTTGCTAAATATGCTAACGATCCCAATCATTTTAAGGAAAATTTATTTTTTGACCAGTTTTCTCATTTTTGGTAAGGGGGTGTATCGTCTATTTTTCCGAAAGAAGTCAAAAATTAAAAATTTTCAGGTTTGAATGCCAATGGATTGGAAATTAAGCAACGAGCTCAACGAGGTATGACATTCATCGATCTGACGCTTATATTTTTTATAGCAGCCAAAAAACTGATTTTTTATGGCAAAAAAATGGGATTCAGATTTCGTCAAAAATACGATATTTAGATTTTCGCCAAAAAACCGATTTTTCTTTCCAGTTTTTCAATCGCAGTTTGGCCAAATCAAGGCATACAGCTAAAAGACCGACTGTTTTAAACAGCTTGCTAAATATGCTAACGATCCCAATCATTTTAAGGAAAATTTATTTTTTGACCAGTTTTCTCATTTTTGGTAAGGGGGTGTATCGTCTATTTTTTCGAAAGAAGTCAAAAATTAAAAATTTTCAGGTTTGAATGCCAATGGATTGGAAATTAAGCAACGAGCTCAACGAGGTATGACATTCATCGTTCTGACGCTTATATTTTTTATAGCAGCCAAAAAACTGATTTTTTATGGCAAAAAAATGGGATTCAGATTTCGTCAAAAATACGATATTTAGATTTTCGCCAAAAAACCGATTTTTCTTTCCAGTTTTTCAATCGCAGTTTGGCCAAATCAAGGCATACAGCTAAAAGACCGACTGTTTTAAACAGCTTGCTAAATATGCTAACGATCCCAATCATTTTAAGGAAAATTTATTTTTTGACCAGTTTTCGCATTTTTGGTAAGGGGGTGTATCGTCTATTTTTTCGAAAGAAGTCAAAAATTAAAAATTTCCAGGTTTGAATGCCAATGGATTGGAAATTAAGCAACGAGCTCAACGAGGTATGACATTCATCGATCTGACGCTTATATTTTTTATAGCAGCCAAAAAACTGATTTTTTATGGCAAAAAAATGGGATTCAGATTTCGTCAAAAATACGATATTTAGATTTTCGCCAAAAAACCGATTTTTCTTTCCAGTTTTTCAATCGCAGCTTGGCCAAATCAAGGCGTACAGCTAAAAGACCGACTGTTTTGAACAGCTTGCTAAATATGCTAACGATTCCAATCACTTTAAGGAAAATTTATTTTTTGACCAGTTTTCGCATTTTTGGTAAGGGGGTGTATCGTCTATTTTTTCGAAAGAAGTCAAAAATTAAAAATTTCCAGGTTTTAATGCCAATGGATTGGAAATTAAGCAACGAGCTCAACGAGGTATGACATTCCTCGATCTGACGCTTATTTTCTTTACAGCAGCCAAAAAACTGATTTTTTATGCGAAAAAATGGGATTCAGATTTTGTCAAAAATACGATATTCAGATTTTCGCCAAAAAACCGATTTTTCTTTCCAGTTTTTCAATCGCAGTTCGGCCAAATCAAGGCGTACAGCTAAAAGACCGAGTGTTTTGAACAGCTTGCTAAATATGCTAACGATTCCAATCACTTTAAGGAAAATTTATTTTTTGACCAGTTTTCGCATTTTTGGTAAGGGGGTGTATCGTCTATTTTTTCGAAAGAAGTCAAAAATTAAAAATTTCCAGGTTTTAATGCCAATGGATTGGAAATTAAGCAACGAGCTCAACGAGGTATGACATTCCTCGATCTGACGCTTATTTTTTTTATACCAGCCAAAAAACTGATTTTTTATGCGAAAAAATGGGATTCAGATTTTGTCAAAAATACGATATTCAGATTTTCGCCAAAAAACCGATTTTTCTTTCCAGTTTTTCAATCGCAGCTTGGCCAAATCAAGGCGTACAGCTAAAAGACCGACTGTTTTGAACAGCTTGCTAAATATGCTAACGATCCCAATCATTTTAAGGAAAATTTATTTTTTGACCAGTTTTCTCATTTTTGGTAAGGGGGTGTATCGTCTATTTTTTCGAAAGAAGTCAAAAATTAAAAATTTTCAGGTTTGAATGCCAATGGATTGGAAATTAAGCAACAAGCTCAACGAGGTATGACATTCCTCGATCTGACGCTTATATTTTTTATAGCAGCCAAAAAACTGATTTTTTATGGCAAAAAAATGGGATTCAGATTTCGTCAAAAATACGATATTTAGATTTTCGCCAAAAAACCGATTTTTATTTCCAGTTTTTCAATCGCAGCTTGGCCAAATCAAGGCGTACAGCTAAAAGACCGACTGTTTTGAACAGCTTGCTAAATATGCTAACGATTCCAATCATTTTAAGGAAAATTTTTTTTTTGACCAGTTTTCTCATTTTTGGTAAGGGGGTGTATCGTCTATTTTTTCGAAAGAAGTCAAAAATTAAAAATTTTCAGGTTTGAATGCCAATGGATTGGAAATTAAGCAACGAGCTCAACGAGGTATGACATTCCTCGATCTGACGCTTATTTTCTTTACAGCAGCCAAAAAACTGATTTTTTATGCGAAAAAATGGGATTCAGATTTTGTCAAAAATACGATATTCAGATTTTCGCCAAAAAACCGATTTTTCTTTCCAGTTTTTCAATCGCAGTTCGGCCAAATCAAGGCGTACAGCTAAAAGACCGACTGTTTTGAACAGCTTGCTAAATATGCTAACGATTCCAATCACTTTAAGGAAAATTTATTTTTTGACCAGTTTTCGCATTTTTGGTAAGGGGGTGTATCGTCTATTTTTTCGAAAGAAGTCAAAAATTAAAAATTTCCAGGTTTTAATGCCAATGGATTGGAAAATGGATTGACATTCCTCGATCTGACGCTTATTTTTTTTATACCAGCCAAAAAACTGATTTTTTATGCGAAAAAATGGGATTCAGATTTTGTCAAAAATACGATATTCAGATTTTCGCCAAAAAACCGATTTTTCCTTCCAGTTTTTCAATCGCAGCTTGGCCAAATCAAGGCGTGCAGCTAAAAGACCGACTGTTTTGAACAGCTTGCTAAATATGCTAACGATTCCAATCACTTTAAGGAAAATTTATTTTTTGACCAGTTTTCGCATTTTTGGTAAGGGGGTGTATCGTCTATTTTTTCGAAAGAAGTCAAAAATTAAAAATTTCCAGGTTTTAATGCCAATGGATTGGAAATTAAGCAACGAGCTCAACGAGGTATGACATTCCTCGATCTGACGCTTATTTTTTTTATACCAGCCAAAAAACTGATTTTTTATGCGAAAAAATGGGATTCAGATTTTGTTAAAAATACGATATTCAGATTTTCGCCAAAAAACCGATTTTTCTTTCCAGTTTTTCAATCGCAGTTCGGCCAAATCAAGGCGTACAGCTAAAAGACCGAGTGTTTTGAACAGCTTGCTAAATATGCTAACGATTCCAATCACTTTAAGGAAAATTTATTTTTTGACCAGTTTTCGCATTTTTGGTAAGGGGGTGTATCGTCTATTTTTTCGAAAGAAGTCAAAAATTAAAAATTTCCAGGTTTTAATGCCAATGGATTGGAAATTAAGCAACGAGCTCAACGAGGTATGACATTCCTCGATCTGACGCTTATTTTCTTTACAGCAGCTAAAAAACTGATTTTTTATGCGAAAAAATGGGATTCAGATTTTGTCAAAAATACGATATTCAGATTTTCGCCAAAAAACCGATTTTTCTTTCCAGTTTTTCAATCGCAGTTCGGCCAAATCAAGGCGTACAGCTAAAAGACCGAGTGTTTTGAACAGCTTGCTAAATATGCTAACGATTCCAATCACTTTAAGGAAAATTTATTTTTTGACCAGTTTTCGCATTTTTGGTAAGGGGGTGTATCGTCTATTTTTTCGAAAGAAGTCAAAAATTAAAAATTTCCAGGTTTTAATGCCAATGGATTGGAAATTAAGCAACGAGCTCAACGAGGTATGAAATTCCTCGATCTGACGCTTATTTTCTTTACAGCAGCCAAAAAACTGATTTTTTATGCGAAAAAATGGGATTCAGATTTTGTCAAAAATACGATATTCAGATTTTCGCCAAAAAACCGATTTTTCTTTCCAGTTTTTCAATCGCAGCTTGGCCAAATCAAGGCGTACAGCTAAAAGACCGACTGTTTTGAACAGCTTGCTAAAGATGCTAACGATCCCAATCACTTTAAGGAAAATTTATTTTTTTACCAGTTTTCGCATTTTTTATAACGGTTTCTTTTGCGAAAAATGACAAAAACGAGGTACAAGCTCAAAGAGGTTTGGCATTCTTCAGATTTCGTCTCAGCAAAGTGGTTTTATTTATGTTTCCCTTAATTAAAACAATAACCAATTTATTAACATTTTAAGTAAATAAATAATTGACCAAAACCTTTTAGGAATTTTAGGAATCATTACTGACTTAAACTAAGATGAAAGTTTTCCGGCAACTTATTCATGATTTTCTCCAGATCTATGGCTTAGCAATCTTTTGAGGTATTTAAAGTTTGTTAACCACCTTCGTGCAGTGGATTATTTCCCCGAATGGCCATTTTCTTCCCTAGTCTTCCTCAAGTGCCGACAATCATTGGACTGCTGTCGTTTTGGCAACCCAATTGCGTCCCCGAGGTGTTGCATAATATTTAACACCCTGATGGATATCATTAGCATCAAAATCCCCCCAAAGAAAAACTTTTCCCGCAGCTTGTCTCAACCCCGTAGGCGTTTTTTTGGTTTTTGTGAAAATTTTATAATTGCTTTAATATTTCGCTCTTCCGCAGTTGTCGTGCTGCGGCAGTGTTTTTTGTGTTTGCCACACGTTTCATAGCCATAACAAATTACTTAGGTCATCAATTATGAGGTGAGACACTCGCACCTCAAGCGCCGACAACGTTCTTGAATGGTTTTGTTTCTGTTTCTGTTTCTGGGTTCTGGGTTCTGGGCTCTGCGTTCTACATTCTGTTTCTGGTTGTTGCTGATGCTTTTATTGCTTTCATTATGATTTCATGCGGCGTGAGGCACGTTCCGGATGGCTTTTCCCCCCCGGAAAATCCCCCAATTTCCAACGGTTGACGACCATTTGTCTAAGTTCAGGTCTTCAGGTATTTTGATGCGGCTCTCGTCTGTGGGTGGCGTTTGTTAATAATGTTATCTTTTATTTATAAAGCGTAACTTTTTGTTTTTCGTTTAAACTTTTCTGTTGCGCGGTTGGGGTTGAAAGTAATTGCATTTGGTGTGTGAATAAAATGATGATTTATTTTATTTGGAGAGGGGGTGTTTACGAATAATTGGTACTTAGGCTCCTTAGTCTGAAAAATGCGGCAATATATTAATGATTTTCACTAGGCCGTTTGAAATCATTTGCGAAGGAGTCTAAAAGTATGCAATAATATATTGGAAAGCCGTAAGATCAATGGTTTTATACCGAAAGACAAAGATATTATAGTAACTGCATACTTTTGGACACATTTATAACCACTAGATGCTATTTTTGTGAAACTTTGATAGTATGGGAATGTAATTAGGTTATTGATACATAATCGTATCATACCTATGAAAGAAAGATATTTTAACTTGTATATTAATTTTTTCCCACATGTTTCATACCGATACTCCCATATTTCATAAAAACTTTTTAGATATGGATTCAATTTCTATATATTTCAAATAAATTAAACAACTTTTTCTTAGAAAGTATAAAAAATAAATAAATGCCCAGGGGCAGTGAGGCTGGCAGTGCCACGCATAACAAAATTGAGTAGCTGTACAGCCGGTGGTTCCGGTGGTTGCCTTCCTTCCGGTGGTTCTCTTGCTTCCGGTGGCTGTGTGGGTGGGGGTGGTGTTGGTGCAAGGTCACCGACTTAGGGCTTGTAGACGTAGGCACCACCGCAGTTCTTGTAGCACAAATAGCTGGGACGAGTGCGCCACTTGCGGCAATATCTGCGATAGCAGTTGTTGGGACTGGGCGACGGTGGGCGGTTGGTGGGTGGCTGATCGGTGGGTGGCCTATTGGTGGGTGGCTCATTTGTGGGTCTGTTGGTGGGTGGTGCATTGGTGGGAGGCTGATTTGTGGGTCTGTTGGTGGGTGGTTCATTGGTGGGAGGTTGATTTGTGGGTGGTGGATTGGTAGGAGGCTGGTTGGTGGGGGGCTGATTGGTGGGTGGTTCGTTGGTGGGTGGCCCATAGGTGGGCGGTTGATCTGTGGGAGCCTGAGTGGGTGGTTGAGGTGTGGGCGGCTGAGCAGTGGTTGGCTGAGCTGTAGGAGGTTGAACCGTGGGTGTTTCTGTAGTGGTAGTTGTGGTGGTGGTGGTGGTGGTCCCGCAGTCATTGGCCACAGTGGTGATCAAGTGGCTCAACAAATCCACCACTAGCAACACACTCAAATCCACATCCACTAACTGAACCACATCGTTGTCATTGCCAATAATCTCCGTACTAGGTCCAGCTATAAAAAAATTGAACAAATATTAGTAAGAGATCATGCAAACCCAAGATGATCTTCACTTACTGTTCAGCTGGTTGCAAACGCCTCCACTTCCACGGACTATATTCAGAACATCGAGGAAGGCCAACACCCAAAGATCGACGTTAATCAGCTTCACTATACGATTGTTGTTACCGATAACAACAGTCTTGGGACCCTCTGCAAGTACAAAATATGGTTTAGTTTAAAGTGATCTTGAAAATGTACAAAATCATTTCAACTTACTATTCGCTGAGTTGCCGATTAGTCCTGTCGCGCCCAAAAGATTGGTAATACTGCTCAAAATGGGGATGTCGGCTAGAACCAATCCATTGACATCCACCAATCGGACGAAATTGTTATTATTGCCAACGATCACTGTATCGGCGCCGCTATTGGCACTGTTTCCAATCACGGAGGAGGAACCGTTTGAAGAGGAGGAGGAGCCAGAGGA
Organism: Drosophila suzukii; assembly: GCF_043229965.1. Taxonomy (NCBI): domain Eukaryota; kingdom Metazoa; phylum Arthropoda; class Insecta; order Diptera; family Drosophilidae; genus Drosophila; species Drosophila suzukii. Next base: position 10,482,627 of record NC_092084.1, read on the forward strand.
AGTGGCCAAAATGTTGGTGAGACCGCCAAGGGGGCTGGAGGAGCCGGATGAGCTGGAGGAACTGCCAGTAGCACCGCCCAGGAGGCCACCAACGGTGCCCAGAACACCTCCAAGAACGGGTTCCACTGCCGGAAGAACACCTCCGACGACACCGCCAAGAACGGGTTCCACTACACCTCCGACGACACCGCCAAGAACGGGTTGCACTACACCGCCGACGACATTACCAAGAACGGGTCCAACTACACCGCCAACGACACCACCAAGAACGGGTTCTACTACACCGCCAATGACACCACCGACGGTTCCAAGAACACCGCCAAGAAGGCCACTCGAAGACGATCCCGATCCGCCAAGAAGGCCACCCGAAGACGATCCCGATCCTGAGCTTCCTGTGAGACCACCTAATGCACCCAATGCTCCCGAAGAGGAGGAGGAGGAGGATCCACCACTAGAAGAGCCAGTTCCAGAGGACCCACCACTAGAGGTTCCACCACTGGATGGTCCACCGGTGATATCGCTGAGCGCCGAAACAGCCGCCAAAACGGGAACATTGGCATCTACAAGCTTGGTAACCTTATTCCGATCACCTCTAATCAGTATGTTAGGTTTTTCTAAAGGAAAAAGGTAAAGAAACATTAATCTTCAGTCTCACAGAATCTTCAGAATATGTTTACTTACGGTTGAGATTATTTGCAAAACCGGTTCCAGTAATTTTGCTGAGAACAGGGACATTAGCTAGTACATCAACATTGGCATCAACAGCTTTTGTAATTTGGTTATCATTACCAACAACATCAACACTGGGATCGACTATAAAATAAAGGAATCCAATTTAATTTGTTACATTCCAGGGCTGAATAACTAGATTGCTTACTGTTTGCATTGTTTCCCACTGAGGATCCTGTGGAACCGTTGGAGGAACTACCAGAAGTACCACTTGAAGATCCGCTTGAAGAGCTACCTGAAGAACCACTTGAAGAGCCACTCGAAGATCCACTCAAAGGAGTTGTAGAACCCGATCCCTGATTAATTATACTGAGCACCGGAGCGGCGAGAGAAATTGGGAGTCCAAGATCAAGAAGCTTGAAAAGGAAATTCTGATTGCCAGTAATGGAATCGCCCCTAACTGAAATCAAGAAATAATAATTAGCATATAATAATATATTATACTGATAATAATAATAAGCTTACCATTCACATTGTTTCCAAGCACTGATGAGCTGGAAGAACTAGGAGTGCCAGAAGAAGAGCTAGTTGAGCTACCAGAAGAACCAGAAGATCCCGGACTTGTAGAGCCGGAAGATCCCGAACTGGTAGATGGACTTGAGGAAGAAGAAGAACTAGACGGGGTTCCCGAAGAACTAGACGATGAACTTCCACCACTAATATTAGACAGTATCGGAGCACTCGCTAAAACTGGAATTCGTGCACCCACTAAGCGATTGAAAGTGTTTCCTTGTCCTCTAATAACAACATCAGATCCCTCTGCAAAAAAAAGTAAATATTAAAATTGAAAAATGTTAAGATTATGCCAAAACTCACGATTAAGAACGTTTCCGGCTAAACCAGTTCCATTAACATTACTTAGAATAGGGGCAAAAGCTCCGACGGGCACATTGGCGTTGATAAGATCATTAACAGTGTTTCCAGTGCCAGATTCATCAACAGTAGGAGCCACTACAAATATAAATAATTAATTACATAAGTCGGGTCATGGGGAAAATAAGAAATACTCACAATTGAAATTGTTACCCGATAAACTTCTCAAAGATCCCGAACTTGTAGAACCGGAGGATCCCGAACTGGTTGAGCCAGAAGATCCCGAATTGCTAGATGGACTCGAGGAAGACGAAGAACTGGATGGAGTTCCCGAAGAGCTAGACGACGAACCTCCACTGTTAACATTAGACAATATCGGAGCACTCGCTAAGACGGGAATTCGTGCACCCACTAAACGGTTGAAAGTGTTTCCTTGTCCTTTGATCAATATATCAGATCCCTCTGCAAAAAGAAGATTTAAATGAAAAAGAAAATGGCTTGGATGTGCCAGAACTTACGATTTAGAACGTTTCCGGTTAAACCATTTCCATCAACATTACTTAGAATAGGGGCAAAAGCTCCGACGGGCACATTGGCGTTGATAAGGTCATTAACAGTGTTTCCAGTGCCAGATTCATCAACAGTAGGAGCCACTACAAATATAAATTATAAATTAAATAAATCGGTTCATGGGGAAAATGAGGAATACTCACAGTTGAAATTGTTACCCCCGCCCGATAAACTTCTCAAAGATCCGGAACTTGTCGAGCCGGAAGAACCTGAACTGGTAGATGGACTCGAGGAAGAAGAAGAACTTGATGGAGTTCCCGAAGAGCTGGACGATGAACTTCCACCGTTAACATTAGACAATATCGGAGCACTCGCTAAAACGGGAATTCGTGCACCCACTAAACGGTTGAAAGTGTTTCCTTGTCCTTGGACAATAACATCGGATCCCTCTGCAAAAAACGTTTTAGTATCATCAACACTCAAAACACTTAATCACTTTTTAAAATAAAACACTCACGATTAAGAACGTTGTTAGCAGCACCATCAACATTACTTAAAATTGGAAGATTAGCTCCGACGGGAACATTGGCATTAATTAGATCATTAACTGTGTTTAATGAACCGATTTCCTCGACTGATGGTGCCACTGTAAAAGATAATCAAATTAAATAAGTCCTTTTAAAAGGAAATGAGATAAACTTACAATTGAAATCGTTACCAGTGCCCGAATCCACTGCAAAAAAACGAGGAGAAAGACTCGCTGTTAGGGGTTATGATTCAAAAGGACTCTCATTTTACTTACAAATAGCTCGCTTTGCGGTGGCCGCGGACTTTTGGAGAACTTGAGATTTGGTATCTGTGGGGTCACCTCCATTCAGGGTGTTCAGGGCTGCGGCATTGGAGATTTCGGCGGATGTGGAGGTCGAGCTCGCAATGGTGCGATCGAGGGCGGTCATCAGACCCATCAGTACCACTTTGTCAACGCCCATTGCCAGCAGGCGGACGATCCAACTTTCGGGACCGGCGGAGCACAAACCGCTCGTCTTACCCTCGGCAATGGCGGACAAACTGTCGAGCAGCGATACGGATAGCATGCTAAAAGAATTCACCTGCAGCAAACTGACGCTGTCGGGACCCACTGAAAGGATAAGAAAAGGGTTAATAATTATATTATAATATTATAAATAAAATAATAAATGTATTTAACCAATTGCCAGTCATGAATGTTACTGGGCTTATTACATAATATTCACTTTTTGTTACACTTTCGTTTCATGTCACTCGATATTACCCGTTTCTTATTACTCGTTTCTTTTTACTCGTTTCTTATGACTCGTTTCTTCTTACTCTTTACATTGATCTGTATACTTACTCTCTCGCAAATTCCTGATGATCTTGTGGGCCTCGCCGCCCGAAGCTCCGCACACTTGCAGAAGAGTATTAAGGATAGCGCTCAGTTCGTTGATATTTCGGGCCTGCAGGAACTTCAGCACCGAGTTGCGATCGTCCTTGGCCACACCCACACGACGGGCGGTGCGAAGACCCGAACCCTCAGCCTGCTGATGATGGTCGTCATCCAGAACGACCTTGGCCTGTTGGCGCTGACGCGAGTGGGTGCTCTTAATCACCTGGGCCACCTCATCCTTTGCGCACTCGATGCCATTGAAGAAGCAAAGGGCCAAGAAGGACTTGAGGGTCAAGGTCAGGCTATTCCTATCCTGCGACTGATCAATATCCTCGATGATCCTTCCACAGGTGGCATTATCCCGAGCTCCGATCAAAATGTCTATTATCACATCCATGCCCACCTGCAGGAACACATTGTTGCCTTTCGTATCCTTGGTCTCCTCAGTGCGCAGCGATTTCATTGTGGACTCCTGGAAGGAGGTCAACTTGGCGCCACGTGCCTGCATGCTGGCCAAAAGCAAATCAGCCAGATCCTTGGAGGCCAAACGTCCGATATTGGTAACTCGCGGGGTCCTTACAGAAGAACTCTCGGTACTAGTGGGTTGATCCGTAGTGCCATTGCTGGTAGTATCCGTTTCCAGGAGCAGTGAGGCCAATGTGGTCGAGGAAAATTCAACCGTTGATCGCTTTGTGGGCTTGGCATCGTGGGGCACCAGAAAACAGGTGGACAGGAGTAGAAACAAATGTAAACGCCACATCTCGATGGTTCTTGCCACTAACTTGACTTGTCGGTGATTGATAGATTTCGAAGCTCTTCCAACGGCTTTTATACGACTGTAACCCGCTTATCGCAATTTAAGCCCAGCGAGATTATCTCACTGGCATGCTGTAAAACGTGCCTTCCCCACATCAATATGTATTGTCGATATGCTTGGAGAATTCTTTTAGCATGCTCCGAACCGATCTTCTTATCTTTTGTCGTTAATGAGTGGGTAGACAGTTGAATTTAACTTGAGGAAATCGGATTAAAAGCATTACGTTCCCCAGATTACTACTGACTTAGATCTAGAACTCAAAGAGGGGTTGTAAGTTTGGATTGGTATGCTCTGGCCAAATCATTTTTAGATCAGTTTGGTCTAGTATCTGTACGTTCGAAGTTGGGGAACTCGGGCTTGAATTCTAGCTATATAATTTTAGAATCTTAATATATAAAAAAGATTACTGCGATTCTTTAAGATCCAAACAAATCCTATTACAGAATATAGTCACTTTTAAGTTCCAAATCCAAATTCAACAAATAGTTTTAGGCTTTCCTTAAAATATAAAATATATTTAAACATTATATGTTTAACCTTATCATTTTAATAATGAAAATAAACATTTTTAAGAAGTAACATAACTGCCAAATAACTTTAAAGTTTATTATACTACTAACTTGATAAGCTAAGATATGTACGACATTTTATAGAGATTAAGCCGTGTTTACTATGTGCTTATTCATCGCAGTCTCTTTTCATTGACTCAAAAAGCCACAAAGAGGTGATGATTAATATTAGCAAATATCTTGCGATACCTCAAAGAATGTCTCACACCGCAGCTGAAATATTAGATTAGTCAAGTGACCCAGATGGTCAAAAGTCAAAGAGCTATCTTCTTTTCTTTGGGGTGTTGGCACGTAACCCCAGTGGCCGAAAGAGATACATAATAGTATAAATGCCGAAAAACAGACAGAAAATGTGTGCAGTTTATAAAGAGCTTAGAGCAATTGAACTTTAACGAAATGGATAATCACTTTGTACTTCTTTTGATCGTTTCCCTAATGGGAAATGGTTATTTTTTGGGACTTTCAGAGGCCCAAACTTTTACAGCGGAGGATCGTAACTCTATACAGAAGTTTATGGATTCCCTGATCAATTTTTTGGAACTGGAAGCAGCGAATAATGTAACTACAAGCACCACATTGGCACCCTCTTCGAATGGCACTAGTTTGGAGACCACTTCCCTGGCAGCTGGAAACTCCACTGAAGTAACAACAGAGGTTTCGGGAACTTCCACTAACTCCACATCAAGTGTTTCGGATAGCACCACATCGAGTGTTTTGAATAGTACCACATCGAGTGTTTTGGATAGTACAACATCGAGTGTCTCGACTACCTCAACTTCCAGTTTAAATTCCACAACGGTGGCTAACACAACTACGACTATAAGCACCACCACATCCCAACCCACCACCATTAGAACAAGGATTTGCTTTAAGCGATTTTGCTATAAGTTCAGCAACGATAAGGGTTATATAGTCTAGATGGAATAAAAATAATATACAAAAATATTTGTTTTCTTTAATTCTTTAAAGTCCAAAAATCGTAGTATACAAAATCAATTAGTAAGGAATTCAGAATTCTAAAACCCGTTGGGCATTGTTTTACCTTTGGCATTTGGAGTTCACCATAAAATATGTAATTGAAAGGACCATTATTGTTTTGGCTGTAAGTCAAAGTGCCTAGAGAGATTGGAAAAATATTCACATTCATGTACTGTGTATATATGTATGTATATAGAGATTGTTTCGCATTTCTGTTCAAAAGTTGAAGTCTCTGTTGGCCCCCAGAGGCCTTAACAAATTATTTCAATTAAAAGTTTTCGAGCAAAGCACTTAATGCCACACAAGTTGGGCGTTATGTGCGCAAATCTTAATTGTGCCAAAAATACAAGCTATACATTTGTATCTATGTATATATATAAATATATATGTATGTATCTGTCTGTCTGGCGGAAAAGGCCAACTTTAACTGACAGGGAAAGCCTATTGGCAGAAGCTTTGTGGCTTTTCATTGAGTCGTAAACAAATGAAATTTAATTCGTGCCAGGACTTACTTGAATTTGTTTTGCAAATAGTTGAATGTGAATAATGTCAACGATGCGCCGCAGAATCAACAAGGACCTCCTTTCTCCACCCATCAATGATTTAATTCTGCAACTGATTCATCAGCATCCCCGTACATGTTTGCATCCATTTCCAATTAAATACCTTTGGACCAATTCAACAATGATTTGGCAATCGGAAGCTTATCATTACGAGAAAATCAAACATGACCTACTAGTGCATTTGTAATCAAAACTGCAAGGTAGAGGTGGTCAGTATTAAAGGCACTCAAAGGCCGATTACAAAATACCATTTAATAAAGGACATTTGTGGCAGGCTCGCATTAGTATTAAGCTTATTAGGTGAAAGTTGGTTTATAGATACTAATGTTGTTTTCATTTTGTTTACACTGATGGAAATGGAATGGATAAAACAAATACCTTCCAATTGCATTTAAAATGTCGACATTTTGCTTAATTAAAAATAATAGTTTCATATAAAAATCAAGGTTTAAAATCTTAGCATTAACTATATGTGTTAAATTATAATAATCATATATCAGAAAATATTTATATTGAATGTAAGATCTTGGGACGTTACGTTTTTATCAGTGTAGAGATAAGTTGTTTTATTTTCTTACCTTAATATCAATTTGTATCTATAAGATGCCGCTACTTTAGGATGAAGTATTATTTTATTTGACTTTAAGTATATTATAAGGTATCTTTAAAGGTAATTAAGTACTGCATTCCAATTAAAAACAATTTGGCCAAACAATACCAAACCTTTTTTTATAAATAAAACCTTTTTGAACTGATATGAGGAGTAGTTATGGTCTGAATTTAATTGGCTTCTAGTTGGTGACCCCAAAAAGTGCTGATATATTAATTGTTTTTCCCATTGCCCTGGGCCTGTGTGTGTGGGTGTGACTGTGTGGGTGAGTGGTCTGCATGAGTGTGGGTGGTTCCTTCGGCTATCCTGTGAACTTTGTTGTTGGCTTCATCGCGCCACGTGCCAGTGTCATTTAATTACTGACTATATTGTTATTATTATTTACCCCCATATATATATTATAAATATATGCGTGTCAACAACTTTACGAAGTTATCACACACACAGAGCGAGAGAGAGAGGGGAGATGGAGGAAATGAGACGGGGGACTCACGCACACCATGCCAGCGGATTAAGCGACCGCCGCGTGAAGCACTTTAAATTAGTTTCGTTGCATAAACAAGAAGCAACAGCCTCTAACAAAAGTGCTGCCAATGCGGCTATTTTATACACATTTCTCATGATTTTCAAGTATTTCTTAAATAATAAAATACTATATTAAATATATTATAATCTCTATTGGCTAAAATATATTTCCATTAAAAATATCCTAGTATTCTAGTTAATATTTTCATAAACCCTTTTTTTAGTTTTCTTAATATTTTATTTTCGTAACTATTCGTTCTTCATGTTTCTTTTAAATAAAAAATGCTTATCAATATGAGTTACATCAATTCAAACGTTTATTTTAAGGTATGTTAATATTTTTTATGATATTTTCAGGAGTTTTAGGATGATACAAATATATTTTCTGCTATTTCCAGCTACTCTTCATAATCATTGGCATCACTGTTGGTGGCTCGGTAAAGGGTTAAGTTTTATAAATATTGAAATAAACTATTATATCATTCATAATGAGAAATGCTTTAATATGAGGTTTATGAATTCAATTTTATGAATTGTAGGATGGTACTAATATATTTTCTGGTATTTTTAGCTACTCTTCTTAATTATTGGCATCACTGTTGGTGGCTCGGTTAAGGGTTGGGAAAGCGGGCGGTATATGTACGATATAGATGGATGGCTGGACGGATAGAGACGCCTGTCCGCAGCTTTAAAGACAATCCCCGCGATGAGCTTATCAGCCGTCAGCCATCAACCACCATTCCCACTTTCACTCCCATTTCCCCCTGGCCCACAGGATTTCGTTTGTTTGTGTCAGTTTCTAGGCGAAAAAACATATCCAATTACAATTTAATTAAGCTGATTTGAATGCGACTGTGTCGCGTTAGTTAAAAGCAAACACCACGAATGCAAACGGAAACAGATGGAGGCGATATTGCAGATGGAACCACAAACTATAAATGGAAACCAAACGAGAGTGAATATCTAAATGGAATCTGTTTGTTGTTGCCTGCTTTTGTGCTGCCCTTTTCCCCGCCCAGCAGTTGCGAATTATTTATTGCATACTCACGGGCGGCAGTTCGAATTCGAGGTAACAGATTAAGTGAGAACAGAATTCAATTTGCACACGTTATAATTTAGGTTTTAAGTGGATGCACTTTGTAATTTCTATTATTAAAGAAAAGCTTTCCTTAATAGCATCATTTAATTAACATTGTATTCCCCAAAAACTAACAAAGTTTATTGTTCCTTTATACAAACAACTTTGAGTTGGGCAAAAACATTTCACAAAGCATATATAAGAAAGATCTAATATTTTGTAAAGAGATAAATATTTATAAGGGTTAAATATTTAAAATTATAGTTTATATTATTTAAGAAATTAGAAGTGCTTAGGGTATTATGACACATGCTTGATTTTTCCCTAATTTAGAAGACTTATTTTAAAAAGTCATGGCAACCAAAAGAAAAAAAGGTAGCTAGTAGCTTAACAAAATCTTATTAATTAAATATATAATAAATTAAATTATTCAAATATTTCAGTCTTTTAAAATATTTTAAAGTAACAATCAAAGCAGCTGAAAAAACCCTTAAGGTAAAATGACATACATTTATGAATTTAAATAACATCGAGTGCCCGCCTGCCTCGTCATTGATTTGCATCTATAACGATCACAAATTTTCCCTATCTGGCCTTGGTTAAGTTCTTCAGATTTTCCCCATGGGTTCTCCATTCTCCCCCTTTTCCGAAGGGGTTGCCACGCGCTATGGCGACACTTGACCCATCGAATGACCCTCGTGATTATCGATGAAAGTGTTGTTCTGGTTTGCAATTTCACAGCCTGAGCACGCTCCACGTTGACCCACTCCATGGTGAAGCATTCAACTCCCTTTGTTCCTCGAGGGGTTGTCATTGAGGAGGGGGGTTGTCCAAACGGTGGTGACTGTACTTGTACTTTCGTCACAATTTCGTCAGTCTCAAGTCACTCGCTCTCGAGACAGTTTGCTTTTCTGGTCTAGGGCACTGACAATGAACCACTTCACAGGGGAACACCCTCCCGAAAAATTGCGTAATGAGCAGCCAGGTTTCCCTTGATGTACAGGGTAAAAAATTAATATTTATAAAAGCACTAAACATTCAGAAAAAAAAAATACATTGGATGGTTAAATTTTTCCATTCCCTTATGGATGTTTTGAAAATAAAATGTATCAATTATTTAATCAGGATATTCATTTTAAAATGTTCAATACTTACGTTTTAAAATTATAGATCTCCCCTAGCATATATGATTTTTCCCAGTGCAGAGGACTTAAAGAGCGGAAATGCAGGCAGTCTATCGAAAGACTTAGACGAAAAACCCAATTCCAATGAGGCACGATTAAAAATGAATGCTAATCGCATTAGGGCAATAAGGCGATGATGCAATAACCATGTAGCAAGTGCATTTCTGGATCGAACCTGGGGATATATAAGGATATGTAGGGCGGGGTGAAGGATTACAAGCTGCCAATCCACTTGCCACATGGTTCATTGTTCGAGGGTTGCCCGTGTTTCCCTTTTTGTACTCACTTCTTTTTGTTTTATTCTTTTTTTTTCCGCTTCCCCCATGGAGTCCTTTGTCCCGAACACGTTTCTGGGTGAAACCTAATCCGCTTAGAGCACAAGTGAGCGATGAGCTAAGGGACAATAAGCGATCCCGAAAACAGATCATGACGGATGACGACAGGACACAATATGCCACAGAACTTTATTGGATGATAATGATAGCCGGCGAAATTTTGAGAGTGACGTTCATGGTAGTGAATTTAGATATGTCTATCGCTGTCCTCACTGCTGACCTCCATGGGACTTGTTTCCTCATCGTTGGTATCCTCGGGCTCACTCTCATTAAAAATGGCTTCCTCCATCTCGGCGAAGAACATCAGACCGAACTGGATCTTCACGCGAAGGACCTCCTCATTGAAATTGAACTTTTCGGGGTATTTATCATTTGGTCCGTTCTGCATTTTCTTTCGGGATCTTCACTGGGATATTAATGTATTTGAATGTGGAAAGCGATGTAGTTCAGTTGAAAATATAAGTGTTAATGTGAAAGTAGACGAGTTTCGAAGGCTGAATGTCTTAACAAAAAAACAAGGCCATCTTGATCTTAAAAACATTTTTATTATATTTTTAAAAGGTCTTTATTTAAAGAAAACAATAGTATTCACAATCCTATGTTGACTTTGAGGTCCTCAAAAAGGTATCTTGAGCTGGAGTTGACTGAACTGCTTGACTGCGATCTTTTGTTGGGTTTCTGGTCGCACCATTTGAGTATATCTGCCGCTATATCCGATTATCGGAAACGGAAGAGGCCAATTCAAACAAAGCCGTGCCTGGTTTTTCTTTCCCGGATCCCTCATTCTGGTTCTGGTTCTGGATATCCGCCTGCAATGTGTGGTGTTGGCAAATATGAGCCGATGTGCAACTGCGTCTTACATAATCACACGGCGCACGGCGGCCTTTGTTTCGCCTTTGTTGGTTTTATGGCCATTGCCGGCACAAAGGAAAAGCCGACGAAACCAAACCCCGAAAAACCCAAAAACGGGAAAAGAAAGAAAAAATACCCGTAGACAATGCGTTGAAGAAATTCGCTAGAAAATGCCACGCGGTAATGACAAATATTGACATTTCCTTTCAGTGGGGGGGGGTCTGTCTGAACGTTCTACCCGGATCTCCAAGCGCGAAACCTTAAACCGAATTTCGGAATAAAGGCCACGCTTTCATCGATAGAACAGCGGACCAAACTCCCCGCCTAGATTAGCGGTTGGAAATTGGATGGTAACGCAGGTTCCTATGGCCACAAAAGCGATCCGATTACTTTCACACGGTTCTTGTTCTCGTTTCACGGCACGCATCTCGGGTTTCCCCACTTTCGGGCCTGGTAATTCCTGGTCAAAGTGGTCAGATGGCTGTAACTAGTCGAGATAATACAACTATGCTGGTACTTTCCGCTGATGAGCAATAAAGTAAACAATTTGCTCTGATCTAATCAAAACTGTCCGATTAATTGACCATTAGCTATTTAAGAGTAAATCAGTCGACAGAAGATTTTTGATATTTCTGGGAACGATGGAACAGTTTTTAGTATGAGGGTTTATAAGATAAGGTTTCATAAAATAGTTAAAAAACCTTACAATGGTCCTAAGGGAAAACTATTAAATAAGACATATGAATATAAATATTTGTTGTGTTACCTTTTTAAAATAAGCCATAACTTTGATGGACCCAAATTCCTCAGGCTTCCTGATCTCATGCCACATAAACCTTGAATTTGGACTGAATGGATGTTGCCATTGTCCCGCAGCTTAAGGATGATATGTGAAAGGTGGGTGGCTCGGATATAATCCCATCCCAGTGACCACAACAAAGCATCCTTACGAGACAACCAGACGAAGCGACGCCTTATCCAACCGAAAGCTAATAATTATGGCTCAAAAAAAGGCAAAGCCGCAGACGAGATGTTTATACCCTGTAACTGAATGGGTAAATGGGTTGGTTTCTGTACTTACTATATTTATTACGTTAGTATTTATATTGTCCAAAGGTAAACCTATACAAAAATATTAACAAGCCATTATAAATTCTTATAAAATTTGAAAATTTAGTTTTTAATAGGGCGTACTTTAGATATACCCTGAGTATCCTGAAGTTGTGAATTCCCAGCGACTCCTTCGATTTTTTTCAGCGATGGGCAGGACTCAGTAATGCGTTAAATGGCAACGCATTATCCACACATTCCTTGCACGGGTGAGAAGCCCTAAATTTGCACAGCTCCCGGAAATGTTGGCATGGGAATTATTTTGTTACATTTTTTTTTCGTGTTCGCATACCGCCTATGGGTACATGGTTATATGGCCATGTAACAATCTATATATATATGTATATGTACATACACACGTGGATGTATAGCTTCAAAGTAACATTGTTGGACCGCACCACATGCAGACATACTTTGTGTTTGACCACATGGCAAAATGAGTGCCCGGCAAAGGACAAAGGAGCCGAAGGACTCAGGTGGTGCGGGTGTACGGCAGGATGTCTGTGGTCAGGACACGGCGATGCCCTCCCAATTCACGTGAGTAGGTGTAAAATTCGAATGTTATTCCCTCTCCCATCCACTGTACTGAGAAAAATAATCGTGCAATTGGGAATACCACATTCTGGATAATTGCCCTGGTATCCGCTTTTTGATTGATTGCCTGGAATTTCGGGAGAATGTGGTTTTGGACTAGAACTGAGCTAGGGTCTTGGGTAAATATGAGAATATTTAAAAGGGCATTTCTGGAAACGTATCTTATACTAAAAAAATATTTTGTATATGTATATTATTTGTAAAATATTGATTAAATTTAAATTAACCCATAATATTCACGTTTATTTTAAAATAAAATAGATCAAGTTAAGAAAATGCTAAAAACATATCAACATACTAAAAAAATATTACATATTTGAAACATTAAGAATAATTAAAATGTATCCATGTACATAATAAATTTTAAATATAAAGCATATTTGAAGAGAAAATAATCAAGTAAAGGAAATGTTAAAAACCAGAAGAAAATATTTGTTAAACTTAGAGTATTCTTAACATGCATCATTTAATTTAAATAAATCATAAATACTCATGAATAATCTTTTTTAGGATACCAAAAAAAATTTTTGGAAAAAATACCTATAGCCTAGGGAATTACGTAATTTTTTTTTGTGGAAAGACTAAACTAAAGAGGATATGTGGATGATGAGGAGCACGCGACACTGCCGACCGAGAAACAAAAAACCAGGAGTTTTGGGGATGGGATGGGTAGAATGGTCGTTGTTTTGCTTTGTCGTGTTTGTTTGGTCCTTTGGTGGCGTCTCGGATGTCCTGCTCACATTGCAAACGCGACTAACGAAACGAAAGTCTGTCTGGATTAGTGGACATATCCGGGGTCGTTATTTGCCCTCGAAAGTTAATTAAGGGTTTCACAATCTATGCGGAAAATGTCAACGCGGCGAAGGGAAAGTGAAATTGGGTCTCGCCGTGCATTGAACCGCAAATGAGTTTGGGAGTTCCATACTCGCAGAATCGCAGACTCACCTATAAAGTACATAGAGTCCATCGAACATAGAGCTCATATATGTCCACCACCCGCGGCGCAGGGATCATAATTAGCTGCGGCCGACGCTAATTGTCCTTGCCACACCCCCGTGGCCATTGTTCCCGAAATTCCCGGGTTTCGAATTCGAGCCTTCTGGTTTTGGCCTGTTTTGAATGCACAATATCGAGGCATTGGGTCGGACGACAATCTGGCTCAAATTTACTGAAGCCAGGTGACTTCAGGAGCACTTTTCACCAACTGCAGGGGAAAAATGCAGCGGCTTACGCCCTTAATATCGAAAAAAATTTAGAGTGATATTCACCATCTTAAATATTTATTGAGTATTGAGTACACTAAAACCAAATTACAAAAATTTTACTTGCTAAGTAATATTTTTTACATATTTTTGTAAGATTATATTCATGTTACACATTATTATTTCTAAGAGGATAATGTTTTTAGCAATACTAAATGTAGCATAAAATGTATACAATATTACTGACAAAAAAAAATGGTAGACCATATTTCACACATAATTTTGTGACATTTTTTATTACACTTTCCAAAATTTTTAATAGATACATTTTAATAACATTTTCCTTTCAATTTGACTTTTACATTTTGTGTTATTCTCTGCATTTGACATTTGGTTTCATTGTTATATTGGTTATTTTTACTGCCCTCCTCTTGTTTTATTTTATAACTCACTTTTGTTTTGTGAACACCCACCCATTTTCCACTGACCACCAGCTAAATGAATATTTTGTCATCCCCTCTTCCTTCAAACACTTTAAAATACCCAAGAAAAATGCGTTCAATTAAATCAAATCGTTAGAGACGCAACAGGAAATGAACTGGTCGCAATTACCGTTACCCAATGGTGACCCCGATCCTGTCCAAACTGCCCAATAGCCCCCCGTCGAAGCGAGAAATTCTATTTTGCCACCCCCTACCCCTTCTAACATTTTCATTTTCTCCACACACACAAGCAATAATTTTTGGCAATTTAATTGAAAACCGAAAGTGGCAAGGGGACGAAATGTTTTTAAAACAAAGGGGCGGGTTATATCACCCCAAAATATATCAAATATTTAAGGGTCGAGGATGGGAGTACCGGGATATCGGGGCACGCGTGCGCAACAAAAGGGGGACAAATGGTCAAATGGTCACAGTCACGCGCCAAGAGCTAAAAGGTCAACAAACAAATAAACAATCCATAGTCCGAGCAAAATAGAAATAAAACTCGGGGCGGGGGGTGCTGAAAAATAAGGGTCGTCGTCTGTGCGAAATCGCCAGGAATCGAATACCTAGCATAGTTTTTCGGATTTTTGCGGTTGCCTTTCGGACGGAAGTTGGGCATTTTGCTTATAAGGGGGGTCTTTCCCACTGCGTTGGGAGGGGGGGTTCAGCTCATTAAAGGTCAACTGTGAAAATATTTCATGTCCATTTATTGTCCTGATGGTTTAATGAGACTATTTTCGAAAGACCAAAGAAGCCTCATCAACTTGTTTTTGGTGCCTGGACTCAAGGGTTATGTGGGGAGAGGAGAGGGCCTTTTAATGGTATAATAATAACAGAAGGGTTCTATGGGTCCACTCAAACAGTTGAGGGGTTTCCATGGACTTTGAAGCAATGGATACTCATTAACCCATTTGCGGCAGTCCAGTGCTTAAAGATAATAGACTCTTGGAAAAACAACAGCAGTGTCATTAGGATATAACATGATATATGTTTATACCTTTACGAGTAACATCGCAATTATTTCTTTAGAACTGTATTGATTTCTTTATATAAAAACCTGAGAGAAAAATATTGAACCAAGATTTTTTTAAATAATTAATCACTAAGCAAAATCGAACAATATCCTGAAAAAACTGATTCTTATAAATCCATTACATTTCCTTTCTTCTAGATAGGGCAACTGCATCTTTGATTTGTGCCGTCAAGATCCTGGCAAATGGACTCATAAGGCAAATGCTTAAATATCAATTAATTATTGAGCACCCAACGTTGGCACCTCCGGCCCCAAGTTTACTTCACATACGTAAGTGCAACAGTGAATGTATCTGTATCTGAATTCTGTGCTTTGTGCGTTCGATTCGGAAAACCATAATTCATCATTTGGACCTCTGAATGGCTGTCGTTCCTGTGAACTAATGACTCTCGGCTAAAGTTTCTGGCCAAGACCGAGATTGGTATTGAGTTTAGGTCTTCGGTGCGGACAAAACCTGTCAGAAATTGAGCATCCGGGGGGTGAGAGGGAACTCTGCGGATCTAATTGCTTATAGAGTTATTAACCATTTTCTAATGGTTTTCGGGCTGCGGTTACCGTCATTTGAGAACATTTTCTCGATGCACCACCGAAATGCAGGTGTGCACCACAAGAACTCGAAAAAAAACGAACTCGATCCGGGCTACAAATTGGAACAGAATTGCCGAGATCGCTGGAGATTGATTCGGAGACCACCCATCTGAAAACTCGCATCCCACAGGGCTCCTAAATCGACGTCTTCATTTGTCTGGCTGGCCATCAAATCAGGTAGCAGATTATCGGATCCCGGGGTCACAGGTCAGGCGAAACCATTTCAAGTGGGTTTGAGCGACTCAGGTTATTGCAATTGTTCACTTGTTCCCATAATTGCTAAATAATTGCAGTGCTCAAAAGGAAGTTGTTCTTTATTCGGGCCTATATACGATAAGTTTAAGTTTGGTAAATATATCACATATATATTTATATTCCTTATTCAAATAAAATATTTTAAACATATTAAAATGGTAAAAACTTATGTAGTGAATATACGTTTGTTATTCGATATTTTTATAGTTAAGAAAATCCAGTTCAAAGATTAATTTGCTGCAACCAACTCTTTGTAAATTTTTGTAACAGGCATTTTCACATCACCAGCCAATAGGTCAAAGGTCGAACGCATTAGCAAATTAAGCATGTAGAACGATTGTCACCACATTTCCCACAGTCCGCCGATCAATTCAATATCCATCTGTGGAAAATTCGGAAAATTCGTGCGGCTGTTCGGCGGAAAAATGGAAATAAAATTAACACACTTCAAATCGGGCGAATCGGTCGAATCGAGTTTTTGTGGGTGGCGGAAAGGGGAAGAGGAAGACACAGGGCAATAAATAAAGCGCAGCGAAAGTGCGACATCAACGACAAAATAACAATCCTATAAATCACTTATTGGCGATTCGGGAAAGGGCAGTTGGGGGAGGGGGTTTGTCGGTGGTATATAGATATATGTATATCCCTCTGTATAGGGTGATAAATTGCTCCGTCACACACACGACACACGAAAACAAAACAACAATGATAACTGCAGAATACATCGCTTTGGCATCTATGCATCTGTCAGATACGCAATTTCATTTAGTAAATTGCACAGAATGCATTCAAACGTAACTGGGATTTTTTTGTACTTTTTTTTTTGTTTCCACTTAGCCGGGAAAATCACCCCCCCCTCGTTGCGAGTTTTCCACGGTTTCGGAAGTGGGCGGTGGTTAATTGACAGCGCGGCAATTAAACAGAAAAGAAGTTTTTGCTCGAATCGAATCTTGATGTTGCGTGGCACAACAAGTGGCCGTCGCCGAAATGTTGCCGAGCCGGAAAAGCCATTCGCTTTTCCCCCCAAAACATGATCGTGAAGTTCCCACAACTAAGACATTTTCCTTCAGCAACATGATGCAAACTTTGAAGGATACAGTGGGAAAAAAACTTAAGGATAGTTTCGATATTTTTGGTAATCATAGTTCCACATTTCTTTCAAGAACTTTCGTTCGTTGTCTTCTTGACAATAAAAATTAATGAATTTCTTTTTGAACAAATTAAAAGATAGTTTAGTTCAACAAAAACCGTATCTGAGCTTTCATTTGCTGTCTTCTGTATAATAAAAGTGGCGTAATATTTTTATGTTAAGCTTTGCTAAGCGCCATTGCCCCCAAAGTAGTTACATTTTTAATGCTCCGTTCTGAAAGTCTTTTGACAATCTCCTCCAAAGATTGAGCAAGAAAAACGTGTCAAAAACTCGACACCAGTCACTCGTAAAAGTGACGAAATGCGGCTTAAGTGCCGCCGCCCAGTTTCTCCGCCCATCGCCATTTGACCTTGTTGACACACGAGAGGAAAAGAGTTGAGTTCTTCGACGTCTAACGGTAGACGCTCCCTATCTCCCTTCCTCTGCACTGAAAATGTATTTTATCTACACATTGTGCTGATAAATTAATTATGACTTTGGTTTTAATTAAATTATCAAAGGGGCTCCACTTTTCAGGTCTTTTGAACACACTGTGTAAGTTGCGTTTTTCAATGCTGTTTGTTTTTAAAAACCCATCAAAATAATAGTTTCTTGACTAAAATCTGAATCAGTGTTTTGGCTGCCATAACGTAACTAATAATGTAACTAGCAAGCTGCTCAAAAAGTCGCAGTTTGACTAAAATCTGAATATCGTATTTTTGACCAAAATCTCAACCCTATTTTTTCAGTTTTTTGGCAGCAATAATAAAAATAAAAGTCAGAATGAGGAATTTCATACCTCGATGAGCTCGTTGTTTAATTTCCATTCAATTGGCATTCAAATCTAAAAATTTTTAATTTTTGACATTTTTCGCAAAAAAAGACGATGATTACAAAAAATACGAAAATTGGTCAAAAAATAAATATTCCTAAAAATGATGAGAATCGTTAGCATATAAAGCAAGCTGCTCAAATCAGGCGGTCTTTTAGCTGTAGGCCTTGATTTGGCTGAGCTACGATGGAAAAACTGAAAAAAAATGTCGCATTTTTGACCAAAATCTGAACTTGCTATTTTTGACAAAAATGTAAACCCTTTTTTCGCCATAAAAGTTCCGTTTTTTGGCTGCCATAAGAAAAATATAAGTCAGAATGAGGAATGTCATACCTCGATGAGCTCGTTGTTTAATTGCCAATCGATTGGCATTAAAACCTGAAAATTTTTAATTTTTGACATTTTTCGCAAAAAAAGTGATGTCACCCCTTACAAAAAATGAAAAAATTGGTAAAAAAATAAATTTTCCTAAAAATGATGAGAATCGTTAGCATGTTAAGCAAGCTGCTCAAAACAGTCGGTCTTTAAGCTGTAGGCCTTGATTTGGCTGAGCTATGATAAAAAAACCGAAACAAAATCTCGCATTTTTGACAAAAATCTGAATTTGCTATTTTTGACAAAAATTTGAACCCTTTTTTGGCCATAAAAATTCTGTTTTTTGGCTGCCATAACAAAAATATAAGTCAGAATGAGGAATGTCATACCTCGTTGAGCTCGTTGTTTAATTTCCAATCGATTGGCATTTAAACCTGCAAATTTTTAATTTTTGACATTTTTCGCAAAAATAGACGATACACCACCTTACAAAAAATGAGAAAATTGGTAAAAAAAAAAATTTTCCCTAAAGTAATAGAGATTGTTAGCATATCTAGCAAGCTGCTCAAAACAGTCGGTCCTTTAGCTGTACGCCTTGATTTGGCAAAACTACGATTGAAAAAGCGGAAAGAAAAAGCGCATTTTGGACTAAAATCGGAATACCATTTTTCAGGACAAAAATTTCCGTTTTTTAGCTGTTATAATGAATTGAAGTTAGTAAATTATTATCCGCAAAAAGTCACTGCGGTAAAAAACTTTAAGACTGCAACTTTAATCAACCAACTTTGAAGTTTTTTATATCTTTCCCCATTCCGGCAGCATGTTGATACCATGCACTCCAGCAACATGTTGCTTGGCAACACGCCTTCAGCCTGTGTTCCGCCTCAATGTTGCCAGCAACAAAACATCTCGACATTTCGTGTTTGGCTGGTTCAGATACGTTTCGTTTCGCCACCCCCCTCCCCTGAGCCCGAGTACAAATATCTCACTCGGCAGCACGTTCGTGTTCGTTCGTATATTATGGCCACAGTAGGTTTTCAGCGCTTGCCGCCAGTACTTTGCCAGTTTGCCAGAGTATCTGAGTATCCGTATCTTGCAGTTTGTTTTGTGCGCGCGTGGTGAACGGTTGTTAGTATCTCGTACTTTGCTGGCTCAGATACTTTTCGACGGCCAACGCGTCGAGTTCTGCCGTGGTGTGTGTTAGTGTGCCAGTTAAACAATGAGAAATTGGTAATAACAAATAATAATAATAAGTACTTATCGCCTAACTTGTTCTAAATACATGGAAAACGAAAAAACTATAAACTATATAACGAGACAGCTCCCTAAAAACCAAAAATAAACTGGCGGCATTCTTGGACAGTTTTTTTTTTCTAAACTTTTTTTTAGCGTGTGACAAAAAAAAATACAAAAATATCACTCACTCTCTCTCTCTCTGTTGCTCTCTGTTGTTTTTTGTTTAAGATTCCAATGAGTCACGTGCAAAGTTATTTCATTTTCAATGAAAAACTTTATAAAAACACTCCATGAAAACCCTTTGAAAACTCCCTCTAAAATCGAGTTGGAAAAGTGCATATAACGTATCATAAAATACAACAAAAAAAAGAACAACAACATCACCTGAAAAGCGAGAAAATAAAATGGAAAACAGGTTTTTGGGCCCGCTTGGCTGCCAACTTAGTAGCCTTTGTTGTTGTTACCAACAGTGAGCGCTGGCAATTGACTCACGCTTGCAGCTGGGAAATAAGACAGAAAAAACTATAAACTATAAACTATAAACATAAATAAGGAAAAACTTGGAAAAACCTGGTCACAAACCCAAACCCGATATGTTAACAAAAAAAAGGAAATCATGGGGAAAATGCCACAGCAAAAGATCCTCAAATTTCAAAAACAATTTCTGCCGGTTTTATTTTCCCTTTGTCTGCCCCAAAAACAAAAGTTAATTTCGTTTGCTGCGGCTTCCGACGAAAGTTTTAACGTGATTAAAAATATTTGTTTAAACTGTTAACCAGCCAGAATAGAGTCAAAGTTGGAAAATTCTTGTCCCCGTGCTTATTCCAAAAGTTTTTAAGCTTACCTCCTGGCGGTTTTATAACTAAAGTTTTAAAAAGATGCCAGTCTTCTGTTTTGTCTTAATTAATTTCTTGATTGGGTTTTCTCGAATTTGACAAAGTGATATTTAAATACCGCATACAAAAATATTTAGAAACTTTTTAAGGTGCTTTTGACTTAAAGGATTTAATGAAATTAGGATTTAACGAAATATAGGTTTCTACCGTTTTCATAAATATTTTATAAAATCAAAGCAAGAATTTCCAAGTGTTTCCCAACCAATCAGCTAAAAACGGGAAAGCCCCGAAAATGAAATTAAAAATTTTCGCCCCCAGTCGAAACTCAAAATCAAATCATTTGACATCAGCATTCATAATTCACGAATATCAAGTGGAAAACTTCTTAACTTTTATGCAACTTGAACAGATTCCCGAAAATTTCCCCACCATCATTTTAGCTTTTTGCTTCCGCTGGCTTTACGGTACTTCCCCTTTTGCCAAGTTTCCCATTATAATTAGCGATTTTGAAACTTTATGAATATTTTAAGACTGCTTCCCTAGTATTTTGTTAGTATGTCTCAATTTGCCAAAAGTAAGACAAGAAGCTCTGGTGTGCTTAACAAATTCGCCAGAATATTTCGCGTGCCGCAGACACACATACGGGGTTTTCTAGAAAAAAGTCAAGGCCTGCCCTAGATATCGATTACCCAGTAACTGTAATAACCGTAAGCCAAATGAGGGGGGCGGTGAGAAAATCCGCGAGGAAAATGGGCGGGATTAGTGGCAAGACGAGCTCGCAAGGAAGCAACTACAGTTTTTCCTCGGTAGCATGTTAATTTTTCCATAAAACGGTTTTGACACTTATTCAAAATTTGACTTTGACTTGATTTGTTTGTTGAAGTAGTACAACCATATATATCTAGTGGGGATCCTAGCGTGTTAGAGCAGCACCACCATATTGTCGGAGACATAACTGTTTCACAGATCAACTGCTTGCTTGCAAACTGCTTGCTGACGTGGCAGCCGTTACCAGCCAGTTTGAATTAAAGCGTTCTTTGGAATTATTAGGCATTATTATAAGGTCACATTCCATTGGTGATAAGGACGGAACAATCACGTAAATTGTGTTATTCGAGGTGCTGTTCCATTATTCTACTAAAATATAAACCATAAAAATATTTTTATTGGAAAGTGTGCTTTTTTTGTGATATTTCTTTAGCGAGTGTTAACTGTACTTTAGAACTTGTTGCAACGCTACTCAAGGACATTAAGCATAGGTGTAACTTCAGTGTGAGAGACAAAGAGAAAGAGAGAAACAGAGATAAAGAGAATATGAGAGACAGAGAGGTAGCTTGAGTCACGATTTATCGGAGAGGCGAGAACAAATAAATTCGTAGAGATAAGAAATATATGTGTACATATATATTCCTACCTTTAACCCAGAAGATAAGGATCTACGAAGAACACAAATTTATTAAAAATATTATTAAGAATGAGGGCCTTGTACTTAAGCATTCAGGTCCTTCGTTCTTCGCTTACCTTATAACAAGCCCCCTGTTTGTATTCCCCCTATAATATTTCCCGCACTACGTGTTTCGACTGCTGAGAGCCCCGCAATTTCCGTTACAAAAACTGGCCAACATGTGCGAAGTCGGCGGCGCAGCAGGTTTTATTTTCTTCGTTCTTTTTTTCCCTGGGTGCCGCCAACTTTAGAATGCAAAAGAGACACCAGGCACACACAGCACAACACAACACAACACACACATATAACACCACCAAAAGCCATTCGTGTGCGACGCGTCTTCCTCTTCAGCTCACCCATAAATGCCAACATTTGCCATTTGAATCAGAAATGCTAAAGTTATGACAAATATCAAATGCAGATGAACTTCTCAAGCTCAAACTTAGACTTGAGGTTGCTCTAAACTGACAACAACAAAACGGCCAAATAAACTCAGAGTTATTAAGATGCAACCACAGTATGAAATATTAAGGAACTACATATATAAATCCCAGATATGAAACCGAAATCTAACCTTTAAAGAAAACCACTAAAAAGCCTTGTAAAAATTCTAAAAGTTCAGATCTTTGTTTCTGGTTATACTACACAAATCTCTATATACTAAAAATAAGAACCTCACTAATTAATATTTCTAACATAATTATTTTGTATCTCTTTCCAGATTCACACACCAAAACCGCTACAAAAAACACCTGAAGACAAAAAGTGTTAACCAAAAAATAATTACTTGTGCAATCACAAAGCAACGAAAACAAACTGAAATTTTTTAAACATTTTTTTCGTGTGCAACCGTAAACCAAACCAAAGAAGTTAGAAAGAGAGAGCAATCAATTTGCGAGCGGGAAAAACTACTAACTACTACTACTGCATAAAAAAAGCGATAAAAAATGGGTGAACTGCGAAAATCGCTGCCGCTGAATTCAGTCGGCGTCTTTTTGGCGCTGCTCCTCTGCAGCTGCTCTTTAATAGGTGAGTAACGGATAGAAACGATCCCCAAGTCCCCAAGACATGCTTTTCTTTTTGGTATTATAATTAGAAATGGGAACCAAAGGCACAAATGGTACAAAAAGTTGAAGATTTATCGCTGTTCGATGTTTATAATAAAGCGTCCCTTAAAAAAACTGAAAGGATAGAAAACAATTCTTATGATACAAAGTTTTTCTGTAAATAGATAGCAAACCTTATATTGGTATCATATAACTTTAATGATGCCCTAATGTACCACCTAGACCTAAAACATTGACAAATCATTAGCTAATAGACCACTGTAACCTACAAAAATAAGCATATAAACCCAGAATTACGGCTGACCGAGTCTTCCATCTAGGGACTGACTTAGCTAAAATCGGCTTATCAGTCGACAGGGTCATATCAAATTTGTGTGTGTTTTCTTTTGTGATCCCACGAGATCTTAACAGACACATTACCTGAGCACTTGCACTTGGGTACCTGATGCCGTAGACGACGACCCTGAAACAAACACTTTGCAAATAGAGAACCAAAAAATTAAAAACAACATCCCAGGAAAACTAAAATCATCTTTTCCTTATCGCAATCTACCCAAATTCTAGAGTAAATATTTATTTTACCTCAAAACAGATTATACCGTAGCTGGACAAATATCATAAAATTTTCAGTGAACATCATAAGTTACAAACGCAGATACACCTAAAATTCCGGCACCTGACTTTGGGACCGTAAAATTTGGGCAAACATTCGCCTAGACAACTAGAAATTATTGCGCAAGAGTCGCATGTTAAGTAATACTGGGTTGCTAGGGGGTTCTATAAGGGGTTTTTTTGGTTCCTGGATATAATATGATATTGGTTTCTATGAACGTTGATTATCTTTATAATCTTTAGAAGATATCTATATCTAAAATATCTAAAATACAAACTCTAATAGTGAAATCCTCAGAGATAATCAGCTAATTAAGCCTAAAAACAAAACCAGTTTTCATAGAATGAACGGGCCTAGCAAAAGAGAACCGATGTCCAAAAGTGCAAAAACTGACTATATTATTATCAATTAATGGATAAATAATAGGTTAGAAATAAAGAACACAGAACGGCACTCTAAAATTAGCTTATAACCCATTAAACCAGACTTGCAACAAATCGCCAGACATTATCGACTTGGAAGCTTCATAATTCAGACAGTCTATAGGGTTGCAAACTTCTTGGGCAAACTGTAAAGTCGAGAAGAATCCAAAGTCGGCTTCCCAGCAATTACCGCATCCGGCTTGGACCACAAAAAAGCTGGCAGACGACCCCAAGTGATGCCTTTTAAAATGTTCTAATACCGCAGAAAGTCGAATTCAATTAACGCCATTTCTTTTTCCCCCCCCGAATCCCCACCTTTTCTCTAAATTTTCCCAACAAATAAGATTTAGAAGGGAAGTGAATTTAACCGAGAGATAAAAATTAGTAGAGTCATTACAGGATGACTCAGCCGGGAGTTGATCATGTTTTTGGGATAGTTGAAAATAGGTATTTATGCATTTTGCCACGGGAAGAAGAAGTCTTTTGTAGAAAGTGAGAAAATCGTCTAACCCCCTCCCCGTTTTTTGTGGTCAGTTGTGCTCTAATTTTCGAGCAGTAAACTTAAAACTTTTTATGATGTTGACGGCGCGCTTTTTTTTATTTTTGTGTGCCGCACTCTAAACGGGAGCTTGTTCTCTATATTTTTTGTGTGAGAAAAACACTTTGAAGAAAAGCAGTAGAAAATGGGTTTGAGAAAAGCGAGTGGCGGCTGGCTGAAGTAGGAAAAAGGGTGGACAGTCCTAATTAGCTAAGCCCGAAACTGGCTTAATTGGGTGCCGCTTTCACTTCGGTCATCGCGCCTGGGAAAACTGTCAGTTAGACAGTTCGTCATACTATTAATGGACGATGAGGGCCCCGAGATGAATGGAGAATCCAAGGGGATAGAGAAGACCAGCAGAATCTTGAGAGCAGCACTCATTTCACTAGTCCGTCAAGGAAGAACAGAAAAAAAGGAAAGCTGGAAAATAAAGTGCAAAATACCTTAAGGTTTGCCAAAGTTAAGCTGGTTTCTTGATTTGCTAGGTATATTTGCATACACATCTTTAACACCTTTGGACATATCTCTCACGATAAACCAGTTAGGATCCAAAGAAATGTAGCAACATTTTTATTAGGGGAATAACGATTAGTATTTTCTATGGATTGGCATTCCAATAAATTAGGTAAACAAGATCATAAAATATTGCTTTTAGTATTGTGTTTCATAAGCTTGTTTGGTTTCTTTAATTTGCATTTTTAAGAATCTTAATATCATATCATACCATATCAGATAGTAATATTAATGGGTAATAATCTTTAAGCACACTTTAAGAACTTGCATGTTTTGCATACACTGTTGACTTACTGTCTTAAATCAGTGTGGAATACGAAGAGGAAGCTGAGAATTGAGAGAGGGTCTTGAGTTTATAACCCAAGCCCATGAACTCGA
This sequence comes from Drosophila suzukii, assembly GCF_043229965.1. Taxonomy (NCBI): domain Eukaryota; kingdom Metazoa; phylum Arthropoda; class Insecta; order Diptera; family Drosophilidae; genus Drosophila; species Drosophila suzukii. The sequence goes on from NC_092084.1 coordinate 10,508,185, forward strand.
CTTTATACCTCTTCCTCGAACTGAGGACATTCTCAGAATTCTCTGACTCATATCTTTTTGACTTCTTAGTCAGTCTCTCACGCCCAGCATCCAAGCCCCCTTTGCCCCCCCTTGCAACTACCTTTATGTAGAGTAGAAAGAGAGGGGTAGATGGGCGTAGAAAGAGAGGGGCATAGGGATGGGGAACGTCAGGTTGCTGCTCAAGTTGTTGCCTGAATGGGACAGCTTATGGTCAAGCGGGCAACTCTTGAGTTCTTTCTTTTCTTGTCTTTTGTGCCACTTGACAAGACAAAGATGGGGCATGCGGCAGAAAGAGAGGGGTAATGGGATGTGGCAGGGGCAGGAAAAAGGAAATTCCAATTATGTTGCAAAGTCTGGCCGTGCGTAGAAAAGAATTGTTGCCGCTTCTTGTTTGCCTCTCTCTCACTCACATCCCCCCTCTCACTCTAGCCTCCTTTCTTCACGATTTTCCCTTGTTTTAATTTTAATCCAGTAATGCCCGGAAAGCCTTGCATTTCGCTTTAATTAATAAAACAAAACATTTCGGATGGGACAACAAAACAAAAGGATTCAAGTGGATTGCAGAAATGATAATGAGCTGTGCTGTGCTATATCTCTCTATATATATATATTCGTATAGTAGCCAATCTCTGCGCAGATCTTTATGGGCGCTTGATTTTCCAATTCAGCCCTGAACCCAAAAAACTTCACCATAATTAGCAGGCATTGTTGCAGAAAAACCCCAGCCCCAACCATTTAAATTAACTGCAAATGAGCTGGAAAAGCCCTCTGAAAAAATGCAGAGCAGTGAAAAATTACAAGAAAAGTTGTGGCTTTTAAAAATGTATTTCTGTTACTGTTTCAATCTTTATATCGGTCTTAAAGTAATAGTTAAACTCATTTTGCCTTTAACTTAAGCATAACACAAACAAATTTCCATAATAAAAAGCCTAATAAACAAAAAAACTGAGGAAAAAAGAAAACTTCAATTCAAGAGGGAAAAAATAAAAGAATTGAATTAGTGTGAAAAATATGGCAAGACATTAAGTTGCTTTTACTTGTTACGGAATGCAGTGAGTGTGGGTAAGAGAGAGTTGGACCGAAAACAAAAAACGAGAGGGGTTAAGCCCGCATAATCCCAATGAAGCTTAAACAATGAGTCGGAGCAAGACAAGATACATTCCTATATGGTATATGCATAAAACAAAAACGACAATCTGAAAACAAAGAATGCACATAAAATACAAATGAAGGATGGTTGTTAGGCCCTCGCTTTTTCCCCACTTTGGTTTTTCCATCTTCAAGTATGATGAATGAATTTTAAATTAAAATTCAGATGAAACACAAAAAATGATTGTGCCACATGTGTCCCAGGTTCAACACCACCCGCATTGCGCCCAATCTGGGGTCTCACTAAAAACTTATACGAAAGTTATTTACTCTAACTTTGGGTTGCAAGTTAGGCGTGGATCTAAATCAAATCTAAAAAAAAAGGTATATGCATTTAGGGAAGCCAAATGATCTTTAAAGTTATTTCTGAAATATTTAATATATTTTTTTAATGACTCATAAAAGCATGAGTATTTAACACAATGTGTTTTGCCAAAGCCACCTGACGCTATTGAAAAGATCGAGATCTCCAAACTCCGACTTTGAAAAACAGGAAACGACGTCCCGAGACGTGCCGGGCCTAATAACCAGCCGAAATTGAGTTATAACCGATTGGCAGCCCATTCGATTTGGGACCCATTCCTTAAGGCCTAAGTTCTTCACCTACCTGTTTTACCATCCTATCGGAACCGAACCATCTGGGAGGTGCTCAGGTAACCCGATGACGCCCCGGCATACACAACTAATTGCTAATTGGATTATGTCTTGCTCGAATGAGAAACGAATGGTGTGGGTAAGAGGGGGTTTATCGGGAAGAATGGGAGATACACATGGTCACATAGGGAAATAAGGGAAGTGAGGTTAGGTCATTGATATCCGCCTTTGGCCGTAATCCAAACGGTCATCGGTAGCCAGACGAACCTGGAGGGTTGTTGCTGGACTGGAATGGAATGGAATGTTTTTAATTGACTTGCCCCATTGCAATTGCATAACAATGAGAGACACCCCCTCTTCTCGCCGCCCATGTGTGTTTGCCTGCCTGATTGCGGCGTCAATTGTCAATTTTTGTTACCTTCTGTGCTCGTCCGCTCGTCGGGTTCTTCTAATTGGTAATGCAAAGTGCATGGCCAGGTCCCAACTTCTCCTGTCCAACGGTTTGACCGCCTGTCCGTCCGTCCGTCTGTCTGTCCGTATGTCCCTCCGTCCATTTGGGTCCTTTCTTTTATTTCCTCTCTCCACCGAAAGCCACACCCTTCATTGTCTCGCTTTTGGCCTTTGTTCTGTTGCCTGGTCGTTTAATCAATTCGTTTCTATTTCGCATTTTTCAAGTGTACTGTCCGTTGGTGGGAGTGATGTCCGCTCAAGGGAGAGATGGTCAAAGTGGGTTGGTCTCTATAGTTGGCCAAGAAAGTCTTGAGTGGAATATTTATAAAATCAATAATTAAAAGTCTTTTTTTTAAGTGGAAGAGTAAATAAAGTTAAAATAAATCAATTAAAAAAAATAAATTGCAAATTTAATGAGAGAAACATATGACTAAAATAAGTTAATATTTTGTAGGTATTCATGGATTGCATTAATTAAAATGTTCTTGTCTGTAAATGTAAATGTAAATATAAAAAAAAATATAAAAGAAAAATCTTTGAAAATTTTTGCTATGGTATCTGATTAGCGAGGGGCCCACTGTACTTGACATTTGTTTTTGGTTGGGGTCGAATTGTCTTCGCTTGGTTTTTGGCACGGAGTCGTGCTCCACTTTGCATACCCTTGATCCTTGCAATTGCATTTGCCCCTCTTGCCGCCACTCATTAAATTTCCCACACTGCAAATTGAGTGACTTCCACTCCCACGAACACCCACAAAAACCGATCCCCCCTCCCCCAATGCACCTTGCGCCCTTGGCAGCCTCTCGTCCTCCCATTTCCAGTACCCAGTCCCAGTCCCAATGCCAATCCCGAATCCAAGCCATCCCATCTTGAAAAAAGCCATCCCATCCGCAGCACTTATCTTGCCTTGCCGCTTTGTTTTTTGTTTTTTTCCCACCATTAAGCCTCAACTATCAGCGGCAGCTCATCAAGATGTGCACAAAACAACGAAAGGGGGCAAAAAGTGCAAGCATAAGGCAATTCCCCCTGGTTTCCAGCCCTTTGGCCCCCCTTTTGCCCCCCTTGCACACCGCCACTTTTCGCTGCTTTTGGCAATTTTCAGCATTTAACCAAATAAACCTCTGCCAGCAGCGCTGCCTGCTCTCTGCCCTCTGAGTACACTGAGCGAAAGGGTACAGAACTTAGAAAAGGATTTAAAGAAAAAATATATTTCGTTAATAAAAACTACTATATTTCTAAACTTGATAATGAAAGTATCAAAATGATGTTATACAATATTCCATCAATTTAAAAAACTTGATCTTCAGTATATAATTTCAAAAGGTTGCTGGATTAAGTTTTAATTAACAATCGTAAATATATATTTGCATATGTTTTAAAGATTTACAATAATATATTTATGTTAGGTAAAAAATCTCATGTGTTTTTCTCTGTGCCCTTCAATTTTTCCCACTCATTGCCAGTGCTCCTCACTGACATTCATATGATGTGCTCAGTGGCTCCCCGCGTCATTATCAACGTTTACCCCTACGCCCCTGGACTTCCTCCGCAGTTCCAGTCCCTCCCCCCGAAAACATCGCCTTCCATGTTCCCCTTCGGTTCCTCTGAAATGGGTTGCCATGGAACAGAAATGGGATTGGGTTCGGAATTGGGATTGGAAAAGGTACTCAGGTTCACCTGGGCATCCAAATTGTTTCTTTTTTTTGCACTTCTCTGGTATTAAATGGATACTCTAGTTCAACTGGATCACTGAAAACTGAATTGTATATAATTTAGACTAAAAGAAACTAATACATTGTAGATCTATAAAAACATTACTGGTTTAGGATCTTGGGATTTAATTAAGTCATACTGATAGATTAAAGTTACTCATAACGATTTTGAAAAGGGAAAATAGTTTTGGATACCAAATTAACTATACAGAGAATGTAGTATCATGGGTAAAAGTTCTCAAAGAGTTTGTTTATAAACTAGTTCCGCGACTTGAAAATAACTAGTGAGGGAACTTGCTGCTTTGACTGGAACTTCTCTCTTTTACCACTTTTTTCACTCCTGCCCCGGTTGAAACCTCTTGACTGAGCCGTGTGGCGGCTTCATTCTCATCATTATCCCATTCTCAAAGTTACGAAAACTTTATAGCCGACGCCAAGTTGGCTGGGGGGCCTGAGAAAACCCCTTTCGGACCCCCCTCCCCCATTCCCCAATTTCTGTGCTGGGCATAGTTTAGCGTAAATTTTCATAATTTTATGGCAATTTTTCACATGCGCATTCGCAATGCGGCCAGCAAAAGGAGCGAAGAAACGACCAAAAATAACAACAATCAAGTAGAACCCCCCATCCCTTTTTGTATTTTTGTGTCGACCCCTCTTTTCGGCGCCCTTTCTTTGTGTTTGCATTTTAGTCATGAACTTTTAAGCATTTGTCATGCATAATTTGAGCAGCAAATGTATTGGAAAGAATTTTAAATTGATTGTTATCGTTGTGTTGTGCTGCAGGAGGATGGATAATGCACTTGGATTCTCGGACATTAGTCAGTCGTCGGGAGTACGGAATACGAAATACGGAATACAGAATACCGAATACAGCATTCCCCGCCGGAGGGGCAAACAGCTCTTTGTCAATAATTAGCTTAACCCATTAATAACCCAAGAATGCTGCAGTTCAGCTGTGGGGAACTGAGTCAGCAAACCCCCAGATATGGCTAACGGGGATTATGTGTCGGGAGATCGGGTGGAGATGGGAGCACGGGAATATCGGGGAACCAGTGGACAGCCAAGATAAATGATGGCCTTTACCTTTCCCCAAAAGAGATGGAGGAGAGAAAGCGATGCTGGGTGATTTGATGTCTGCTAAAAGTAAAAGTTCATTCACATTGCTTTGTTGCAGCTAAAGTTCTTCTTTTGGCTCCACACACTCATCCCTTGCATACCCTTTGAATTGGGGCTTTAACATTTTTTTTTATCCGAAAAAGAAAACTTTGCCAGTGATTCACCTTTGGCCTTTTGCCTGTCAGCTTTTAAATGAAAGAGCTGCATTTTTTTTGTGGCAAAAGTTAATATCAAAGATCAGCTTACTGTAGCCAAACATAACAAAGTAACTTTTGTTTATAGCACAAATATTTTTAGCCAAGAATAATTTTTCTAGGGAAATAGAAATCATAATATTAGCAATATGTTGTTGATTTGGCAAACTATTTGGGAGTAGCAACAGGGCTATAACAAATTCTCTAGATTGTTTTGAGAAACTTAAAACCTACAGAGAATTTTAAAAGGAATTAAATTCTTTTCTTGATCATAATATTTGTAAACTTAAATAATGTAAACTTTTTGATTTAGTAGGTTTTTTTTAAAGATATAAACCGGAAATGAAACCTACTCCAGGGTATCCGAAACCTCTGCTAATTTTTTTTGCTAAGGGGAGCCAAGCTCTGGAGGGACTCACATAACTCAGGGAGTTTTATCTGTAAACTTGCAGAGGCCCATCCTCGGATTTCCCACTTTACGGCGAAAACGCTGCCAATGTCTGTCGTCACTTTTGGACTTTATGTTTTAAGCTCTGCAGCAAATTCTGAGTAAAGCGCATAAAACACTCTGGCACACAGATATCCGCACACTCCTTGAAACAAAAACGACGATGGACTGACTGACTGATGATTAAATTCCTGTGATTCAGTTTCCATCGGGCTGAGCAAGGCGTTTTTTTTTTCTTGTATTTCTTGTTTATGGTCTGGAGCCATTAAAAACCATCATGGAGCGACTTCCTCAAATTGTTTTTGGGCCTGAAAATGCATCAATGCGAACCGAATTGAGTTTGTTTCCGATTGGTTTGATTAATCCCGAAATAGGAAAAAACGGCCTCTCTAAAAGGGGCTTTTCTTGGTAGCAAGACTTGGTTTTCCTAAATTTTGATGATGAGCAAGTGAAACCATCTAACTTAAGCTGTCTGATACAAAATCAATTTTGGGTTTAGAAAAGATACTTTTTTTAATTGTTTTCCTTTTGAATGTGGTATAATATTTTATGAAATTTCTATACCTTTTTTATAATGATCATAGGGGTTCTAATATATTTTATTATATTTCCAAAGACCTAAAACTGTATACTTTACCATCCTCTCAATAAAACAAGTTAACGAATCCAGCCAAGTGAGTATTTTTTGTGGTTCCCTATCGAACCCATCTCTCTATGGAAGGTATCTCTCATCCAATTTCCTATTCAGCTTGTTCCTCGAACTTCGGTTATTAGTTCCCCCGGTTCCGGATGCAATTGCGCGACATTGTTGACGGTTGTTGGTTGTCGCCGTTCAATTGCTCATAAACGTAATTGCCGCTGCACAATGCCAATTTCGTAGATATTCGGTTCGATCCGTTCGAATAAATTTGCCACCGTTAAAAGGTGCCTAGGGGGATGTGCGTTGTACATGTCCTGTGCGAGGATATATCCAAGTGCCCGCGTCTCTATGTTTCGGTATATTAACCCCCCCACCATTCTAGTTGGTCTATTGTGTCGGTTGACATTTGATTTCTGACGCGTGCCGTTTTAACGACAGCGAAATATTGTCTGCACCATTGGGTTAAGAAGGGATGGGAGGGACCTAAGACCGCGGCACCATCGATGGGTTAAACAGGGAGTGCCACATGCCCGTGCTGGTTTATTTTTGTTTTTACGATTGTTTTAATTCTGTTTTGTTGCAAACAAATAGGCGGAAAATTTTAACGTACTGCAGTCATGCGCCCGAGCCATTTACCACCCCCTCCTTAACCCCCGGTCGTCCATTTAACCCCCCTGTTGCCCACGAGTTTGGAAAATATTAGATGCGTTGCGCGTGTTGCGGCCTCATTAATTTGTTTCTAGATTTATTAATTATTCAAGTTTTTTCGACATCCGCAGATAGTTTATGGGAGTCACGCGTGCCGAGTGTTTACTGTTGAGTGCCTCTCCCCGGTTGATCATTTCTGGGAATTGGAACCGTCCAGAGGGTCCTTAGAAAAGTCTGGTGGTTGAGCGCCCAAAGTTATAGCTATACGTGTCCCTCTGGCTTCATTTCGGCCAACTGTTTCCGAGTGGTTTCCGAAAACCTACAAATATTTATGAAATTAAATACTTTAGGGATATTTTTTTAATACAGAATACCAATGGGTTAATAATTAAAAACTTAATATATAAAGAACAATTTATGAGATAGCCACATAATATTTTAAGACGAGGATCTACTAGTCTAGTACTATAGATCCCCTCTATAAGACGTTCAAAAATTTATTGGTATATCCAAAACATTCTATCTTTTCTGCTTGTCATCCCTTTTATTTATAACTTATCCATCCCATCTTAATAACTTCAAGACCATTCGTTCTAACGACTTTTAGTAAACATATAGCATAATTCCATCCCCTCTGTTTCCACCCCATTTGGCTGTTCATTTGCTAAAAATATTTCCTCTGACATCGAATAACTTGTAGTGGTTCCAAAAATAGATGTGTGTGCTGACAGTGCTATGGGTTTCTACCCATGTTGCAGAGTATTACAGAGGAGTTTTATTTGTCAACCATTAGTGATACATTAATTTTTATATTCCTAAGCGATGCTCCTGTATTTATAACCCTCTGATCTCCAAAAACGACCTTTCACTTGGCAACAACTGTCGCTCTGGAGATCTGGGCGTTGGTAAAGAGGGGGCGTGGTCGGGTCTGTGTGCCTAATGATGTTGAAACGACTTCCTTTGCCTGTTTCTTTTTTTTTCTTTACTTTTTTGCCACTGTCAATTTGTCAACACAACAGAGCCAAGACACTCGACTGATGGTCACCTTTTTTTTTATATGTATAGATATTTTTTGTACTCGTTATTTGGAGTCCCCTTGGCGGAAGTCGTACAACCGAGCACTACATTTTGCACTCAATGAATCATAAATATTTGCTCTTTTTCCCTTCATCCTCTTTGACTTTTTTACACTTGAATGTTTTTTAATTCGGTGTTTTTTTTCCTGTTGTTTGCCTTGTATTTAATTCAATTCGCTCGCTTTTAATGCAACCAGCGATGCATGCAATGTTTAAAGTTGTTCCCGCTGAAAAGAACCAACAGGTGTTTGACTTGTTTTCGGTGCCAACTGATGCGTGAAAACACTGGATAGGCATTCGATATTGGTATGGATATGGCGACAGTTGATGGGGTATAAGGTTACACAGGAAGTTCCACCGTGATGGGAAGCGAAAGTAAGGGAAAGTGTTTACCCAAGTGGTACATAGATCAAAAGTAAATAAATATATATCATATAAATGATATATGGGTAAAGAAATGTGGACAAGAATCACATAAATAATCAAAATCAAAGAGATCCCCCTATTTTCCCAGATCTTTAATGATTTCTTAAAGATAATACATTAAAGTTGAGATCCCATGAGGATCTTAGTAGGCTGGCTCTCCCTGGGTATAATAAAACTAATTGAACGAAACGTCCCTCGAAACATTTAAGAATTAAAAAAAAAACAAGTATAAGGATCACATCATTAGAGCTGTTTTTAAAAAGTGCCAATGACAACAAACAGATATTATAAGATTCCATCTGGATTCCCACACTCCCCACAAACTTCCCCCAACTGTACAGATCTGCCATGTGATATATGGACCGCAAGTGGCTTTTGTTCTAGGGATGCCAATTATGCCGCTAGCTGCTTTTCCTTTGGGGGGTTTTCCCTGGTTTTCCCCGGGTTTTCCTTCGGCTCTTTCATATATACTACAAAATCCAAGTGACGTCTGCTCCCCAGACGGCATTTAAAGCGGCTGGGGATACAAATGTATCTCATCGCTATGCTCTCCCCACAATTAGTGTTCAAAAATAGCATGAAACAGTGGCAAACTCGAGACGACATCGATCCCAATCCCGATCCCAAAAAACCCCCCTGATAATCTAATGGAAATTCATGTAAGTTTTCCAGCCCCGGCGACAGTTGGCAGCTTGTTTGGTTTAATTATTCGAGCAGATAGCAAAGCGCATCAAAATGAATTTCAAACTGCAGCTGCAGTTTATCAAACGCTTCAATCGCATCGCCGACAGCCAACTGACAAAACATTCTCCAAAAACTTAATTACACACCACCGATAAAGAGTGAAGAAATGGAAAACGGAAAAATGAAAAAGCTAGCATTTCCTTTGACTTTTTCCATGCGTTTAGCCTATGAAAAAAAAAAAAAGTAGAGGATATGCCAGCATCAATCAACGAAATTGAATTGCAAAAAGCAGAGAAAACATATTTATTCAATTAGAAAATGAAGAGTAGCTATTTTTGAAAAAAAAAAAACTGTCTTAAGACCATCTATTTTATATAAAGCATTCAAATAACTCAGGAAATTCGAATACAATGGGCATAAATGGAGGACAACGAAGCACTTTGAAGCCCGACTCCTCAAAGTTTCCGCCCCTTTTTGTCACCGTCTGAACAAATACAGCTGCGAACAAATGAAATGAAATGAAATGAGCAATGTTAACTATCCTGTTTACATAATATGTCAATTAAAGGCGCAACATCTTGGGGGTTGGATAATGTGGGTTGGAAAAGCTTTTAGCCATCCTCCTTCCTCGATATGTACTTATTTATTTATGGCCCGCTGTGATTTTGGCATAGTTCCTCGGCACAGAAACATTATCTATAGGGGGGTTAGCCAACATATTAATTTGATTTCCTCTTTTTTATTATTATTGTTTTTCAGTCACATAAATCAGAGCGCGGCTTGACAACGATTTTTGTTTCTTCTCTTTGAGGGTTGGCTGCCTGCCCGCCTTCCTTTGGTCCTTTAGTCCTTAAATCAAAATTCAAGTTTTGTTGCTCTATTTCGGTATTTTCGGGGAAAAACCCAATCCACCCCCGGAAAAAAAAATGAAACAGAGAACCGAAAACCGCCACTGCACTTTGCCAAATTGCGAATGTGATTTATGCGGCCGAAAAGCATTTCTTGGCAGCCTGTTAACACTTCATTTAAGCTGAAATATCTCCACAGATACAGCAGGACCAAAAAAAAAAAAGGAAAAAACATAAAAGGAGCATTCCAGCAGCTCAAGTATTTCAATTAGTTAAATTTTTTTTAGGGGTGGCTGTGCTGTCACTTTGTCAAAAGCCGGATTTCTTTTCCTACTCTCGCATTCGATTCGAAACGTTCCATAATTGTTGTTTACAATTCAATTTTCCACAACTTCCCTCCGAAGTGCGGAAATGAACTGGATTAGTCGAAGGAGATTACAAATGCCATCAAGTGGTCGTTGTCACGTGTCCAAAGACTATTCCAGGGGATTTTCAAATTGGTTTGCCTCAAAGCAATGCCTGAATTAAGATCTAAGATGGGCTTTAAATAATAAACAATTCAATTAAGAGGATGCAGGAAATGCGAACTTAAGCAGGGGAGAGGGAAAACCATAATTAAAATCGAATTATGTTGGGGAAAGTTGGTTAGTTTGATGGAATTAAGAAAATATCTGCATAATTCAGGTGACTGTGTGGGGAGTAAACTCAAAGATTTATTAAGAAAATTAGTTTTAATAAGAAGTTTTACACATTCTTTTGTCAATTAATCACATTAGAAATTTGCCAAATAAGTAAAATTACCTTTAAGGTATATATGTACATCTTTGGATAGTCAAGCAATCAATCAAGCAAATCTTGGTTAGCATACTTACCCACCAAATAGCCGCCTAAGTGATATACGAAAACACCTCACTAATTATGTTTTTTCCCACCATTTCCACTTTTCTCTTTCCAGGTAAGTGTCAATGTCAATGGCCATCAAAAAAGCAAAGAAAAAAGAAATATACACACGCACAACACTAAAAGCGGCTTGTCGTAAGTCATGATTGATGATTTCACACCTCCAAGTTTGGGTTCTATTTTTTGTTCGTTTCTTTTTTCGGGCTATATGCATGTGAATGGGGAAAATATAATAATACATATATGTCGCGTTTTTATGGCCTGTTTATGCTCCAAGTGCCGGCAGAAACTCATTAAAGGTGACAATGCAAATGTGGCGACAGCCCAACTGCCACGCCCCCTAATTGTCTGTCATACGTGAATGGGAATTTATGGTATATGGGTAGATGTATATAGATACCAAAGGAAAATCGCTGAGGAGAGAGCTCCAGAAAATTCCAGCTCTTCGGAGGTGCCAACAACTAAAAGTGGCAATTAATTTGACACGTTCGTGTGTGTTTGTGCCACAATTATGTTCTAGTTGTTGTCGATGGCTTTTTTTTGTCAATGGCAAACAGCTGCATTGACATTGAAATGGGGATTGATCGGCGAGGGGGGATTCGGGAATGTGTGGATGTATCTGAAAGATACATTTTGGATGGATGAGGTGAAAGGTGAATTCCGGAGACGTAAATAGATTCAAATATGAAGGGAACATAATTCTCTATATTTTTATGTAAAATGGATGCATTATTAATAGGATCATTAAAAAAAGTGATCATTTTAGGCGCAGAAAAAATAATAGTTTTGGAAAAGGCATGTACCCTTATTTTAAATTGACGTCTTAAAAGCCATAGAAGATCTTTCCTATTTATATATTTTTCAAACTATTTCGGTATGAAAAATATAAAAATATCAAGGCTAGGTTAACTAAAACTGCAAATCTTTTGCAAATACTTTCGATATCAAGCTATTTCCCTATCTGCGTGCCTAAAATAAAAGCATTTCCTTGCCTTGACAACCCTTTGAGCCCGACTGGTCACTGTTCTAGGCCCCAGGCTCTGTTCTCCTAATTGATTTTATTTGACATCCCCTAGCCCCACTTTTAATTGAAGGCCCCGCCTTTGGGAGTTGCCGCTGCTCAGTGACACGCAACAAATGCAATTAGGCCCCGGCAGCATTTAATTCTATCTGGGCATGAACCCAAAACCCAAAACCCCATCCCAAGGCCCAAAACCCGAACTCCGCCTGCTTCGTTTTGCATTCTTTATAAATAAATCGGGTCAAACGCAAGCACAGATGCCTGGGAGCATAAAAGCCCCCTATATACCCCCCTCAATTTTTGTGGCGCCTTGGCAAAACCAAAACAGAACTTTTATAGTTTTGTTTATGCCCCAACAACAGCAAGAACAACATGCAGAGCATTTAAATCAGCTTCAGTCAGATTTGGGTATGAATTAAGGCAGATGGGGCAACGACACTATATATATATATAGATATAAATGTATATATATATCCATTCACAATTCGTTGGACTTCAAAGTGCCTGTGGCTCATTCTGGAATTGATTTTCCCATTCGAGTCTAAAAATATTTTTCCATTTTCGTGTGCTCATGGTGTCGCCAAAAATATAAATGTTGCGTATCCATTCGCCACTTGAATTCGAATCTGACCCCACAAAAGTATCTATCTATCTATGCATTGACGGATATTTTTGGGTCAAGCCAGTGGGAATTTGCCTTGCTGGCTTTTAACGGCTCAATTTCGTGTTTGTCTTATTGATTGAGAAAACTGGGGAAAGGTCAGGCGCCAGTCTTGGGAAATTCCTCTTCCATTTTGGTTAAATTTTTCTTCGTTTATTTTTTTATTTTCTTTTTGGAAAAAGGGAGCCACTAATCGAGAGGGCGTCCAACGAACCCTATTGCCTCATTAACTGCATGGGAAATGCCATCGGAGAATGATGTATGCCCGAATTCCAACGCTAGATGGGCCTAGATACACTTGTATCTATCAGATAGCCTTGTATCTTTTTGGGCAAGAGGGTAGATTCTCATCTGTGCGCTGTATAAATGGTATTTAGTTAGTCAATTGATGAGAGAATATATTTTCGGTTTGTTCATTTAAATGAGAAATTAAAACTAATTAGTATCTATGGAATACATATTCATTTTCGAATCATTCCAAGATATAGAATAGAGTAGCCTTGTTCTTATGTAATTCGTAATTATGAGCTAAAGAAGGCTTTGCTTAAGATAATGTCTGTGTGTTTTTTCAACTTAAACGGCTTAAATGATTCCGTATCCAAGAGATACCCAGTGGACCGTGCAGTATCTTTAGCCTACACTCCGCTGATAAAGAAAACAATAAATGGATCGCCAATTCAAGCGAAAAGTGCTCACGGATGTGAAGAACAGCAATGGTAACTGCGATTTTTGCTGGTCAAATAGAAAAAGAAATACACAATTTTAAAGGGAGAAAATATCTAAATGCTTTCGACGCATCCAATGGATTGCCAAACTATCCGAAAAACACAGGGGTGGTGGGCATTTTTTCTCTTATATTTCTTTTTTTTATGGTGAGCAAGGGGGCGAAACTATACGCTTGAAAAGTTTGCACTGCATGCGAAGTTGGGAGTATCTGTATCTGTGTTTGCGCACACGGTTTGTTCGTATAATTGCCGGGCAAAAAAAAACGATTTTGCCAGGTACAAAACAAAAACAACACAGGGTGTGGATATGCAAAAAAAAAAGAAAAAGAAATAGTGATATTTGCCCACGTTTCTTTGGGGATTTTCAGATTTCAATACAGGCCAGCAAACTTTCAACCAAAAAGAAAAAAGGAAAACAAAACAAGACGTTGCACAAAACCATCAACAACAGATTCCGAATCAATCAAACCACATTAGTCAAATTTGATTTGTAAACAAACCGCAGAGAATTTCATTAAGCGCAAAAAGGAAACACTGAAAGCCATCAAATATTTTGGTCCATCATGCCATCGCCATTTGCCATTAGCCAAACAAAACGATAGAGAACCAATCGCTGTCCAAACAAAACAACTCGAAAACATGACCGAAAAAGAAAGTTATTAAAACTGTCGATGGGTTCGGACAGATGAGGAGGATGCATGGATTGGTTTTGAGATTCGAGATTCGAGATTGAGATGCCCAATGAAACGATGGCGTATTATTGTTTGCGTTCCGTTCTCTTTGCACTTTTGCAGAATTGTTTCCATGGCTGCAAAAGTTCCGTCCGTCTACAATTGACACATCAACTTGCATTGTTTAGACGATGAAATTTATTTGCTCAAAAGCGAAACTCTATTGTTTCGCATCCACTTTTGGCCTCTTTTTGTTGATGGCCGATTGGATTGGTTTTTCGGGATTTTGGGAATTTCAAGCGTCTCGACGAGATTCTTATAAACAAAATTGTGGCAAAGTTGCCTTGCCGTTCACAATGGCCCAAGTCAAAAGTTATTGAATTTTTGTTTGTTTGCACTTCTTAATTGAATTTGAGACAGAGGATTTATTTTTTTTTTCTTTTACTGATTGGGTTATATTGTTCTCTGGGAAAGTTTTCAAGGTGGGAGTTCTGGAAAACTGTGAGTGTATAACCATTTATTAAAGAAGCCTTAAAAGGATAGAGAAATGTTTTTAAGTTTCATACAATGTTTAAGTTTTCTCTGATCTTGGAAAGAAGATCTATAAATCTGTTAGTATAACAATACAATGTTTTAGTTTTCTGCTGATCTTTGGTTTTTCTTTATGAAATATGATCTTGGATCTGTTGCTGAAATGCGATCTTGGAAGCTGTTCTTTGGCTTTATTAACCAGAAATCGCTTAGACAGTTGGACAACATTTGCCACATCGATCAAATGTCGGGGCATATACCCCCCAGAATACCCCGCCATATCCCCCCAACCATTCGGTACAAAATTTGTACAACTTTCCCACTACAACTGGCACAGATGGACGGCGGCAGCCATGACTTGGATATAACTCATAATGACTACACTGTGCCCCCCATTTCTGTTTTCTGTTTTTCAGTTCGGTCTGCGTTTTGTTTATATGCATATTAAATGGTATAAAAGAAGCCAAAGCCAGCAGCAACATCAGCATTATAATTGTTCTTGCTGCCATCGCTGCTTTTGGATTTGTATTTGGATGTGGATGCCTTTTTTGCTGATGAAGCTCGTTGGAGTAAATGGGAGAATCGTAGAATGTAGAATGTGAGATGCTGCTGATGTGATGGACCAACCGACCGACCGCCCGGCTGAATTGTGTGTGAAATCAATTTGTCGAAATACGAGCTGTAAGAGTGCCGAGTGCGGACAGATATATACTCGCAAATGATATATATGCGCCGACACACATAACTCATTTTCAGATTTCTCCGCATCATCGTCAATCCCATTTTGGGGCCATGGGAACATTTCAAATCCGATGGAAATGCGTTTGCCTTTAGTAACTCAATTTCAATGTCTAGTTCTCACACGAGAATCCTGTGATTTGCCTGCAATTCGTTTTGGGTTAACCCACTAAACACTGTGCCTGAATCGGTAAAGGAATATCTAGGGAAAGAAATATTTCTAAAAATTTAATTCAACTAGATCTTTTGATTATATTTAAAGCTTAACGTCTTCGGAGCAATTTTCAATTAATACATATTTTAAATGAAAAGATAGGGTTAAATCCTACGGGTAAAAAAATTATAAAGATTTAACACTGCCTTGAGTAAATATGCCTTAAATAAATGAAAGTCGTTGAAGTAAAATGTAAATTGGATAATGACTACTTAGTTCTTAGGATATTTTTAGCACCTCTATTATTCAATGGGTTAATTCCCCAATTGCATTGCGATGAATCCTTCAGCAACTGGCCTCGGTGTTAATTAAAAGATCATCAGGTACATCCCGATTTGATTCGTTTTGATTTGATTCGTTTCGAATATCTCAGGTTTATTGTTCTGGGCGAAACGAAATGTTTTCCCCCCACGAGTATCTCATGCATTTTGTATCTGGGAGTGTGAACCTGTGCATCTGCCGGATAGCATTTGGCAGCTAATTGCCTTTTAATTGCCAGGAGAGGGCAGTATCTCTATCTCAACAACTTGACGTTTTCGTTGTGTTTTAGTGACTAAAACCTGATTGCCATCGATTTTGCCATTAGCTTCGGGGCAATTTGAAAAATCATCACATTCGCATTCGCAGTCAGGACATTTAAAGCGATCAAAGGTCAAGCTATAACGCTTGCAAAATGTCAATTTTATGCAGATGACATTCAATGGCGAAACCAAGCCGATTTCGAGCTTACATCCTCCTCCCCCCACGACACTCGATGGTTAAATGTCACATTTGGGTCATAAATTGATGCAGTTTTTCGCTTACATTTTCGGCACGAGGTCAATTTGTGATAATAATTCTGCTGCTTTGCTGTTGAGTAGAAAATAATAATAATAGAAAAGGGGAAAAAAAAAAACGATTACAAACTCTTGAACAAAAGAAATGGGCACACACAAAGTCATTGTTGCATGTTGCTGCTGGCGAGCAACATCACCGCTGGCAACCTGCAACATCGATTGCTCACCGCCGAGTCACGCAACTGGATGTCAGCAAAATGCCACACACGCGACTGCACTGAACGAAAAACGTGGGGTTTCCGTGTTAATGGCACATTTGGGTCTCGAATTAAGCTCAACAGATATTAATAGCACCTTTGGGGATTCAGAGTGACTACATATGGTCATCAGTTGCAGATGATTGTAACAATAGTTCAAGGTTTAAGTTTGGTTCTCAGATTATAACTGAAGAATATGTCAAAGAACAGCTAACAACTTTAGATAGTATTTATTTAGAGCAAAAAGAAAATGGGGTTCTTTCTTCAAAGGAATATTTGTATTTAATATATTTTTAAACCTGCCCTAAACATTTTGTTATGAAGATGTTATACCTTCCTTTCATTTTTCAACTACAATATTCCGCGCGCAACTGTACTTGACAACAATGCCGGGAAAAGGGTCTTGAAATGAAAATCAGATGCAGCTAAGGCGAAAGCGCCGCGAAAAAAGCAACAATGTGTCTAAGATGTGGAGGCATTTTGGGGGCGTGGTAATGGCAATAACAGCAGCAGCAACAGTGTTGCCAACCGCACTTGGCGATCTGCTGACTTTTTTTTTTGCTCTGCCTTGCAGTTATGTTTCCCTATTTTTCCGTTATATTGTTGCCCCATTTCGAGCTCATTTTCTTAATTTCCTTGCCAGCCAGAAAATGTTTATTGCTCTTTGTGGGTTTTTGTTGCTGCAGCCAGTTTCGCTGACCGCGTTGGCAACCCTGGCAGCGGGCAAAACTTTTATGGGCGCACTGAGAGTGGAAATGACGCGAAGCAGGGGCCATTTAAAAAGCTGTCATAAATAGTTTAATCACTGACTTTGTAAACGTTCCCTTTATAACCTCACCAGAATGTGTCCCATTTCGCTGCGAGCCAGTTTTGCGGCACAGTTAGGTGTGGCAACTCTGGCAGTTGCAGCTTCCGGTTTCCGCTGACAGTTTGGCAAACTGTCAGGGCATTATTAAAATAATGCGATTCAAGTCCATTCGAGTTGCATGGAAACTTTGCCCAGAAATGTGTGTGAGTGATGCGTTTGTGTGCGGTCAAACATGCGGAAAAATGGAAAACAATGGTAGGTCACAAAAGTTGACAAACTCAAAGCCGTCCAAAATCCCTTTTCGGGTAATTCAAAACTCAATTAGATGTGCCGATGTTGCAACCACTCGGGGATTCGACTAATTTGCGTCAGACCGGACAGGCTGCATAATTAATTTACAAATGTTTCGTTTTTCATTGCATTTTGTTAAACTACTTTGCTTCAAACTGGTAATCCGATCTCATGTCCATTTCCAGCTTTGAAATCTGTCAAATTTTGGTTATGCATTTGCGCTCACTGTTTTTCAATTAGTCGAAATTAATGCACTAGATTCGAAATTCCCATCACAGCGATGGGTTACAATTGGTATAATAACTTTTTAACGAGCCTAACAGCAATTATATTACATTTCTGCGGTGTGAATATGTTACAGTATGGATATGTATATTCATAAATATCCGAAAATATAAATTCATTTATGCTTTGGTATTTAAAAGCTTTGATATTGACAATTTTGTATTAAAGATATGATTTTACATTGGTTAGGAATTTTAAAACATATCAATTTTGGAGACCTTTTGAATTTCAGTTGGTTTTGATTAGATATTTTTTTATATTTAATCAGGGGTTTCTTTTACCGTATCGATAATCTTGATAACTCAATGAGTTTTTGCTGGTTACTTGAACTTTCCACTTCTCATTTCCCCTCCCTTTTATCTTGGTCGCCTAATTAAACTTCTTTCACCCACTTGAGGCAGTCGGAAAATGGAGAAAATAGGGGGAGGCACAACCTGCTTCAAAGTCGTGCCGACAAAGTGACATCTGAGGACTTGTGGATGGGGAGATTTCGGTCTTTATATCTTTTTTAGTTAGGGAGTATGTTCATATGTTCATATGTTCATTTGTTCGGCTGTCTCGTTCGATGGCATTGTTATAGGCTGACTGAAAAGAGAGGGACGTTGCAATATGCAACATGCAACGGCAACCTCATCAATTGACTTCAATTCCATGATGATGACGAGCAGCTGCCACCAGAACTTCCTGCTTATATGTGGATCAGATCTTCCAATTCACTCTTCTTTATTTTTTTGTAATAGAGGTGCTGGCGTGAGTGAATTTAATGATTCTCTTCATCAAAGTCAATTCCAATCAGTCACGTGAAAATCACGCGTTTTTCTCTAACGTGTAAAATACCTGCATAAAAACGAACTCACAGTCTCGAGGTTTTCCGCTTCTCTCCATTCTGATGGATTTCTTTTGTGGTCTATCTCATTAAATCTTAATCTCTGTAGTTCTTTTTGCATAGCCAAAGTTGATTAGCACATCGAAGGCTTCTTCTTTGGCTAATTAAAAGCTCATTTGGCTTCTTTTGTAGAGAGCACATTGAGCTGGAAAAAAAGGGAAAAGAACAACGGCTCCAGAAACTTTTTCTGCTGATTATTTAAGTTTAATCTTCTGCTAGCTGTGTAGATTCCTCCGAAAATAATTGAGTCTCTTGCCTGAATGTCAAGGCCTTCTCCGCAGGTCCTTCTGTCTGTCTGACTGTCTGTTTTTCCGGACAAGTTGATTGCTCCGCTTAAAACGCGCTGCCGACTTTTCCACGATGTAGTCGGGAAATTCGAGTGGAGGAGCAGCCTCAGCTGCTGCAGTCAGTTGACATGCAAAGTCAGCAGAAAGAAAGGAACTATCTAAACGAGATATATATATATTTGTTCATGGATATATTTGCACACTGGAAAAATGAATGAAAGCGTTTGAATATTTAGGGAACCAAGGTGGTAAGAAATAAGTTTTGTTATTCATAATAAAAAATGTCGCATTTTTAACCAAAATCTGAGTCTCGTATTTTTGACGAAAATCTGAATCCTTTTTTCGACATAAAAATTCGGTTTTTTGGCTGCCATAACAAAAACATAAGTCAGAATGAGGAATGTCATACCTCGTTGAGCTCGTTGTTTAATTTCCAATTGATTGGCATCCAAACATGGGATTTTTTAATTTTTGACATTTTTTGCAAAAAAAGACGATGCACCCCCTTACAAAAAATGCGAAAATTGGTCATAAAATTAATTTTCCCAAAAATGATGTGGACCGTTAGCATATTTAGCAAGCTGCTCAAAACAGTCGGTCTTTTAGCTGTACGCCTTGAATTGGCTGAACTACGATGAAAAAACCGAAAAAAAATTTCGCATTTTTGACAAAAATCTAAATTTTGTGTTTTTGACAAAAATGTAAACCCTTTTTTTCGCCAAAAAAGTTCAGTTTTTTGGCTGCCATAACAAAAGTATAAGTCAGAATGAGGAATGTCATACCTCGTTGAGCTCGTTGTTTAATTTCCAATCGATTGGCATTCTAACCTGAAAATTTTTCATTTTTTGCCATTTTTCGAAAAAATGTGATGAAACCCCTACAAAAATTGCGAAAATTGGTCAAAAAATAAATTTTCATAAAAGTGATGAGGATCGTTAGCATATTAAGCAAGCTGCTCAAAACAGTCGGTCTTTTGGCTGTACGCCTTGAATTGGCTAAACTACGATGGAAAAACCGAAAAAAATGTCGCATTTTTAACCAAAATCTGAGTCTCGTATTTTTGACGAAAATCGGAACCCCTTTTTAGCCATAAAAATTCCGTTTTTTGGCTGCCATAACAAAAATATAAGTCAGAATGAGGAATGTCATACCTCGTTGAACTCGTCGTTTAATTTCCAATCGATTGGCATTCTAACCTGAAATTTTTTAATTTTTGACATTTTTCGCAAAAATAGACAATAGAAAAAATGCGAAAATCGGTAAAAAAATTAATTTTCCCAAAAATGATGAGGACCGTTAGCATATTTAGCAAGCTGCTCAAAACAGTCGGTCTTTTAGCTGTACGCCTTAATTTGACTAAACTACGATGGAAAAACCAAAAAAAATGTCTCATTTTTGACCTAACATTTTAAAAATCATTACAAAGCCCAAATCATCATCGATAAAACTTCCATATTTTTTGATAGGCAAATTTTTAAATTTTATAGTATATAAATGAATTTTGCAGTGTAATGTTTTAGGGGGTAAAAAATAGAGCAAAGGCTGCCGTAAAGTGGGCTCCAAAGTAGCGTCAAAAAGAGCTTCTGGCTGTGTTCCTGCTGCCACTCTGCCACAAAACTGTTCCCAAACGCAGTGACAATTGGCCGTTCTGTGTGTGCGGCTAAAGTAGACAAGTTGACCCATTTAGTGGCGGCCAAGAGGGGTCGATACACAGAGCTCGATGGAGAGTATAGGGGGTGGGGGGGGCAGGTCCTTCAGAGGGATCCACAAGGATCCGGATGGAGGCATTGCAGTGTTGCAAGTGGCAAGTTCCGCATCGGAATCTCGAATCAATGAGAGGGAAGCGAGCAAATGGCGTTGACATCTCTTTGAACTGTCATGCATTCATAAGCAGTTGAAATCGTTTTGACCCCAAAACTTGATCCTACAATAGATGTCCTTACTTACCTTACCTTATTTTAAGTGTAGGTATTTTGTATGCCTGGAAGGGATTTCTAGTGCTCGAAAGAAAATCAATATCCCAACTTGAGCTAAAACAAATGGTATTCCAGAATCGCAGATATGATCTCATCATTAAGCCCTAAAATGTGTCAACATTAAGTGGGCCATAAAACGAAAGAAAGCGCGTTGCAAACTTTGCCTTAATACAATTTAATTTCAGTTACATTATAGGAAAATGAGTGGGGTGGTGAAGGAAAGTGACAGCACGAGGCAACTTTCCCTTCTTGGTTTTTGGCCATAAATTTTCAATTTTCATAACGAACATTGTACGCGGAAAACTAAGGGTATATAGATAGTATGTGTGTTCACTGGGTGGTTGGTGTTTTTGGGTGACTTTATGTCTTGATTGTTTTTCGTGGTGATGGTGGGGATGCGCCGAAAAGTTTTTATCTCCCGACTGCATCTGAATCACGACTGTCAATTACTGGCAACCGAAAAAGAGGGAAAACGAAATCACAGCATACATTAGGGGGCGAAAGTGAAAGTTCGTCCTTGCCATTTGCCGATGACATCATCATGGCTTTGCTTTTTGTGCGCTTGCTTTCATTTTGATTTCGATAACTTTTACTCGATTAATCATAAGTTTAACCAACTCTTTCTCTCTCTTCTTCTTTTTGCAGGTACGTGCTGGCAACCGCTTGACTTTTGTTCTTGAGAAAATGGAATCAAAAAAAATGTTCTCATAGTTTGTATAATTAATTGATTTTCAATTTTATATTTCGTAAACACACTTGTGGCTGGGGAGAGGAAAACTCACTTGAGTGCAAAATTGTTGCCAGCTGCAGCAATTTCCAGCCACCTACTTAGCCCCCTACTTGTATACACCCCATTTTTATCCACTTTGGCCTTTTTTAAATGGACTGCGAACTGTTTTGAGCAAGAACGTAGGGGGGATTGAGTGCCATTATTCATACGTGTGCCTGGCAATCCTGTCCGATTATCGATAAATCCCATGCATGCACCCCTGCCACCTGCAATCGCTGCTGCTGCTACCTATATTGTTTATGAAATATAAATTTCACTTTGACCACAAATTTCCACCACGTCGAAATAAAATGATTTTTCGCCAAACCGCAAAACAATATTTTTCCCATCAAATTTAATTTTCTTCGCGTTTCTTTTTTAGTTCCTTTGTTTTTCGGTTATCTATATGTTTTTGTTGCCGTCTATTTTTTTTGTTTTTTGCTGGCTACAAATCCTAAAAGTACAAAATCATCAACAGAAATCGGAATGGCTGGGCGTGCATAAAGAAAAGGGTTGCGGTGGCGCAAAGTGTTGCCAGGGGCGTCGAAAGGGGGTCGGGTGGTGCCTGCCACTGACAGTGGCACTGCCACAGTTGCAATTGCAACGTAAATAGACTTTTTCAATGCACTTGACACATGCTATTAAATGGCAGCCGGTGGCGATGAGGGAGCCATAAAGGGGGTTTATCGGGGGTCGTGACGCCCCCTGCCCCCCCTCTCCGCCTCAGACTGAGGCAGACAGATACGAGGGCATATATGGGAATATGTTTTTCCATACACATTGTTTTTCTTTTATTTTTCTCTGGCCGTTTTCTCTGCTTTTTCAATATATCCAATATTTATATGCTGTTAGATTCAGCCAGAAATAGAGGAGTATGGAAAAAATACCCTACCCCATTTCGCAGATGCTTTGGCATTTTTGCAATCACATACATTAATGTAGGGAGGGTCCATAAATATGGGAAATCAAAATACTTTTAGAATATTTGGCAAAGTACACATCAACTTGTGCCATGAATAATGTATTAATTTTAAAAAGAACTCAAACAGGCTTGAATGGAACCTTTTAAAAACCAAAAGGTTTACTACTATATGTTAAAGGACATTTTTTATTCAAAACCTATGCAAATATAGAACCATCAATTGATAAGTAATATCAATAAATATGCCAAAACAATTATTAAAAACAATAAATTTGATTATTTTAAGGCCATAAATTGATTTCTCTTTTTATATCAACTCGTCAATTATTGTAAACAATGCCATACCCAAAGCTCCAGAGTTATTGAAAATAAAAAATCCAGAAAATAGGGTAAAGTGTTATCCAGAAGCAGACGAGCCATGCAATGGCATTTTGGTGCGAGGGAAGGGCGGGAAAACCTTTTTAGTGACATGAAAAATGTGCAATACAGAAAAATAAAAGGAGCAGGAATCGTGAGCAAGAGATATGGGATGGGTACAAATAAAAAATATAAAAAAAATATGAAGAGACAGAGTGCGAGGCCAGTCTAAATAATAAAATCAAAATGAAATGAAACGTTGGGAACAGCTATTGAAAATATTGTTGGCATCATCAGACATCCTCTGCCATTGACTCCTGTTTCCCTTTTCCAATCCGCGATCCTTCAATTTTCACCATTTGCCCTTTTTTTCTTTAGCCTGAAATTGAAATAAAAATCATTTGACCGCAAAAAAGTAGCGCATATAATAAAAAATCCGAAATAGCCGTCAGGCTTACAGTTATGTGGGCAGATAAACGTGCATTCAGCAGATACAAACACTGTAACTAAAAGGTTAGAAATGGGATATTTGGTACTTTTAAGTACATGTTCGATCAATTTATAGTTTAATCCAGGGGCTTAACAAAAATATTTAATAAATTCCAGAAAGGCAAGGGGGAATTTTTCTACTAATTTAAAGTGCCTACATTTTGGTTGATCTTTTTTTGCAGTGCATGTACTGCTCTCATGTACAAATGCATATTCCAATTGGAACGTGGTTATGAATTGAATACGACAACGCAAACGGCACCCATTAAATAACTACGGAATGTTGAAGTCCTCTTTTCAGTTTTTTACTTTATTTTTTTTATGCCATGGTCCTTTCTACAGTCCTGGTCAAAGTGGAATCTGATTTGATTGCAAACCACCAACGAATTACTGGCCGCGATTTTTCATAGCTCGGCTGGGTTCACTTTTAATTGCCACTGTCGCTTTGAATTCGCATGCAATTGATAAGCTGAAAATGGAAGTGCGGAAAAAGGAAAATAATTGAGAAAATCCCCCTTTTGCTAACAGATTCAAAGCGTTATGCAAAAAGGCAAAACGTTCAAAGGTTTCAATTTGGGCCAGTAGGCAAACATTTGTAACCAATATATGGTTATGTCTGCATTTTGTTATATTTATTTGAGCCAAATAAAAACTATGTATACAAATCCAAAGATAATTGCCATCCAAAGCGCTTTATATAAATTTTGTAAATTCATTTCGGAGTTGCACATTCAAGAGCTTTAAACTACACTGTAGTTAGTATTTTTAAAATTACAAAAACAAAAATCTCATATATTTATATAAGAGAGAACAACTTGTGCGTTGCCTGTGCAACTTACACGCAAGTTAAGACCCCTTTTATAGGGCCTAAGAGATCAACAATCGCAGGGCCTTAAGTCGGATAAATTGTCCTGCGAAAACCGTAATAATCGAATTGCCAATCGGCGGGCAATGCAATAAGGAATTATTATTATCGAAACGTTGACTGGACCGCCTGGGGACTCAATCAGTATGGTGTGACACCTCCTTGGCCCGTCGTCGCCGTTGTCCTCGCATTTACCCAGTGTTGCACTGTAACACAGTTAAATGCCATCCAAAGAATGATGAAAAATGGCCAGAAAATGTCTGGAAAAAGGCGAAAAAGTTACTCATAAATGGCCGGTCCGAGAATTCTCCTTGGCTGCCAATGGAAATTGAAGTTTATCGACATCGTTAAAATTATCTTTACTGGCATCAATGACAAGGATACCAGGGCGAACTCCTGTCGATTTCCCCATGCCCCCCTATTTTTTTTTTTTTTTTTTTTTTTTTATTACTTATGCCGCCGCGTACTGTGCTGCTGTTCACATATAAATTCACATTTTCCACATCATTGGGCCGCTGCGACAACGATGCCGGCAATTTCCCATCCTGCTTTGCATGTGTGGGCGGGTTGGTGGGGAAAAGCGGGGGAAAATCGGGAGGAAACCAAGGGGAAAATGGTACGAAAGGCGGCGCAGCAGGTCCATGAGAAATCGACGGAGTAAATTGACACACAATTTCGCTGCATAAATCTTAAGCGCAGATAATTCCGCACGTAAAAAAGTCAAAAATGAATTACAGTATGTTGGAAATGTTGGGGGGACTCGGCAATACACTTGAAAAAAAAGTAGGTGACGCCAGTCCAGATATTATATTCTTTCAATGGTTTACGTATTTTTCTGTAGTCTTTTAACTGAATTAAATTCTTGTTGATTCCCTTAGTTTTTTAGGTTCCTAAAAATATTTGAAAAGGGGGTATTTTCCCTCAGTGTCGAGCCATTTGGGAAACCAGATTCAGAGCAAAGAGCAGGGACGCCATGCATATGAATTATCGATTGTGCGTGAACGGTTCTCTTTCCGCTTTTGGGGGTCTTAAGTCCGATGGCCGTGCCCAGAATCCGATTACATACGAAATTAAGCGGGAACGGAAGAGTGCGGTGGGGCTGACAATCGATAAATAATTCATTTGGCTCACTCTCACTTATTTTCTCTGCGTACGCGGAAGTGGTCATTTGTATGTATATCGGATATCGATATGCATCTGCATATCCACCAGTGGTTGGTTGACAAACAGATGCAAATTCGAATGCATTTTGTTTTCCTTAAGTCCGATTGCTGGCTTTTGTTTACCCTGATTTGAATATGTTATCGATAGGTGGAAGGAAGTCAAGATCTTGGGTTGACTTCTTTCAGTTCAATTATCATATATTACCCCTTTTCCCATTACAACATCTAGGTTCTCTACAGAACTATAATTCATTATTTCGATTACATATTTTCAATAACTGATTGAATTTGAAATCATTAGAAAACTACCCCGATTATTTCGATAATTGGCGATTAGTGCTTACACCTAATTTAATTCGCCCCATTTCCGCTAAATGCTATTAAATTCCTCCTCAAATAATCGAATCCTTGTCAGCGTCAGCGCTTTTTGTCCTCAAATGCAGGGCTCCATTTTCTTTGGCCCTTGTGAAGTAACCTAAATTTTCCATTGGTATCTGCACTCCCTTTGAAAAGTATCTGTGCGCGCTACTTCCGTTGGGATGGCAGCACTTGTACACGTCATGTCACATTCCATGGCCATTGTGAGGCAGTGCAGCAACCCTAATCAGAGGACCAATCCCCCAAAAACCCCCCTACCCAGCCAGTCGGGGGAAAACCGTGCTCCAAATTCCGAATGACACTTCAACTCGCTTACACTTGAATACGCATGCCACGTCCAGAGGAGCACATGAATGCCAAATGGAATGGGTGTTGGGAGTTTGGATCCGGGGATCCTGAAGGGCTGGCCACCAGCATTTATATCGAATGGCTTCATCATCGTGGGGGAGCGCAGAAACGAAAAGCGACAAACGGAAGTTGAGACTTCCGTTTTCCGTACCTCTCACCTGAGTAACATTACCCGTAACGCAGCGTTTAAGCGGGGGATGCTATGCCATGGTATGGTATGACATGGCATGGTTTTCCCCCCCCCACTCCAGGAATGAAACTGCAGATCCTGAAAGCTGCTACTGCAGCAGCAGCAGCCCATTGCCCGATAATGACAAAAGTGTTAATAGCGCCACACGCTGCATGGGGCACTCACAGCACATCAGAGCACATCCTTATCGAAAGGGGCGGAAAAAAGCTGGGGAAGAACCGGAATGAATGCAGTGCGAAATTATGCAGGCACTGTTGATGAAATACAAGCAGGGAGCTGAAAGAAAAGATTGAAAAGAAGCGAGTGTGTCGAGCTGGGCGAAAAGAAAAAAAAAACGCAAGAGTAGCGATGCATGAGCAGGATAAGCAGTGTCGGTACACTCGAAAAAAAGTTATCAATCGATAGGAAAATTGTATTTCATTTGTTCTTTGATAAATAGAGAACTTTAAATTTCTTTACAACATTTTAAATAGTGTATACTGCGTTTCCATTTATTCCGAATCTTTGTCAATCATTCAAAGAACTTGCCTGTTCTTCTACCAACAGGGTTTCTCTGGGGAAAATAATCGGAAATAATCGGAACAATCGGTCCTAGCACACTACAATACATCACTGAAAAATATCGATTGCATTTTTATCAATACCATACACGATATCATGGGTGCTTTGGAGTATTATCAACCTGTACCTTTGTTTTTCTCGCTGTGCACAGCACAGGATGCTGGAGAACTCACACGTGGTTCTGGATCCTGTTCTTTGGAGGGGAGGATGTCAAGACTGGGGACTTCCTCGGGTCTCTCCCACTTTGTTTCCTCAATTGACGCCGGCACGTCGAAGTCAGAGTGGGAATTCGATGGTGAGGTGGACAGGGGGAGCAGTATCTGTCGGTTCACGGTGGCAAATCCTTTTCACTCAATCCTAGGATTGGCAGAAGGAGCTATCCGGGAGTTATCTATGCATCTAGAAAGGGGGGAGGGGAGGGATAAGGAATCCAGAGGCGTCTTAAGTAGCACTTTGGTTGCTGCGCTTATGCCATTAAGCCATGCAGCGTCTGCATTCAGATGGAAGCTTTTGTATGAGACATTTTCCTGCTTTTCCGCTTTTCCGCCCTCACCCGCTGGCTTTCCGACCTATGTATGTATGCATGTGTGTGGCCCAATTAATGAACTCCCAGAGAGTGCGAGATTTTCCAGCGGTGATAAGAGGTGAGGCATAATGTGCTGCTTATGGCTTCAATGGCTCAAAGGCCAGCTATCTGCGCTATTCAATCGGCCAATTGAAAGCAACTCACTCGAGAGTTGGGAAACTGGTAACTAGAGTGGTGGAGAGCTGGGAAACCCAGGGAAATGAAGAACCCAAGTACCTTCATCGTCCTGCGAATCAATCCGTTTGCCAGAGCATTTAACCTGCTGCTCTGCGATAAAGACAATCAATAGATTGGTCCGCATTCAGCGGGCCCATTGTGCTCGTGAATGGCAGCAAATAATTAATTAAGCCCAGACCATAAGCCGATTAGGAAAATTAACCCATAGACTTAAGTCCACTCTTGTCTGCTGTAAATCAGTTTAAGGCACGTTCCAATGAATTTAATTGAATACTTAGCGGAGGCAATTGTCTTTTGATATGAGGTGTTGATTAAAATATGAATTTTGTGAGTTTGTTAATATTTAATTGACTAATGCTTTGCATTTATTTCGACATTTTTTCCCATAATCCGTTTTCATTTCCCATGAAAAACTCAACCCACTTGGCTCCAATTATGACTGCCTTCCATCAAGTTGAAGACCCAATTGTTCGTTCCGCACTTGACTATATATTCTGACAGCCCAAAATGTGTCATAAAACTGTCTTGTCCCTTGGTTTTCACTGGTTTTATTTGATGGTATTTATACTACCCCCTTTTGCGCCTGCCATGTGTGTGCGCCCATGGGCGTGGCCGAAAGCTAAAGAGGGGGCGGCAACAAGTGTCTGATGTCTGTTTAGCATTTCATTACACTGAGGAGGTAAAACTTCAGACCGTCGCACGCAAAAGTATGTGGTAAATTTATTACAATTAAAGTTTTTCTTCCTTTTGTTTTTTTGGTTTTTTATTTTCTTTTTTTTGGGAGGGAGGTGGAAAAGTGTCAGAGCTGCCGCATTTAAATGAGGCATAACCGAAAGTCCCTCCTCCTTTTCCATGCTTCAGTGCAAAGGCATCAGGCGGAATTAGCTGCCAGAGATCGGAGTTGGGGCTGTTCTGCAGATGGAACTGCCGTGGAGACCCAAAACCCAGACCCCGAGTCCGTATCCGAATCCCCGACCAGACGCAGCACATTTTGCCAAGTGATTTATGAGCCACGGAGAGGGGCAACGTTTAAAAACATGGAAATATATATGAATATGCACAGGGAAAAGTGGTTTTTTACAGCTCTTGGTTAAGATTCTTGGGATTACTTATCCAAAACTGATTGAAATATGCTGCTTTTTGAGTAACAAAATACAATATTATTATCTCTAGAATAAAAGAAAGAGTATATTTGTTTAAATAGGATGGTAGTTAGGTTTCCAAAACTAAGTCTGACCTTTGACTAAGTAACTTTATAATAATATACAAAATATTGGTAGGTTTTTATCTTATTTTAGAGTTATTTTTTAGACTTCAGATAATATTTTATACATTTTTTGAGAAATTAAAAATGTAATAATTTGAATTTGAATGTATCTTAACCGAAAGAAACCTTTTGAAGGCAATATATTACTTTCATAACTCTTTTTCCGCTTCATGCACACTCAACCCTTGTTTTCCTCAGTGTAGTAATGGCCCTCGGACAGCAGCCAGTGCCCCAAACTTTGACACATGTCTGTTTGGGGGCTGCTGTCAGGCGAAAAGGGAGCGAGAGCGAGCCGGCGAATGAGATATTTGCAATAAAAGTATAAACAGAATGCAAATATTTTGCGTAGCCCCCTTCGACCCCCCTTTTGGCTGCCCCTGGAAAATGCGGCGGCTGTCGTTCCCACACAACCCGCAAAGCGGCAGCAACATCAGACGCAACAGCGGCAACTGCAACTGCCACACAGCAGCAACATCCACAGCAGCAGCAGCAGCAGCAACAATGAGTACATAAATTTTTGCTATAAATTTCCTTCGGTTGTCAGTGGCATTTTCAAGTGCTTCTTCTCGAGAGTTCGGGGTCGAATGTCGTGGTCTTGACTGGGGTCTTGGTCGGGGTCTCCATGTCGTAGCTCCAGTTTTCAGTTCCAGCTCCAGACTCTCAGAGATCTCGGAGACGTCGGGGTCTCCAAGTAGTCGCCCGCTCATTCCATTTCATTTCAATGGCAGCCGCAAAAGGCATTTCATTTGGTTACTTTCTTAGACGGTTGCTGTGGCCTTTTAGCCGAATTTAATTAAATATTTAATGCGCCCACACGGCCCACTGAAAAAGCAACTGAAAACCGCAAAAGTTTTGTGGTCGGGGTCACCACCCTTCAAAAGTAAGCAGAATGCACATTCAAAACACAAGTGCATTCTAGAGTTCTTTAGTGTAAATAAAGAAATATCTCAATATTAAATTCCCAAAAAAAACCAATCTACATACTTTTTAAATACCAAAACAAATGTGCAATGATTGAATGACACAACCTTAAGCAATAACACTTACTCAGTCAATCAATCCAGCAATTGCTATACCCAACAATTTCCAACAATCTAATATTTCTTCACAATTTACTTTCCCTGCAATATTCATCAGGCCCTCCACTACTCAATCAATTTCAATTTGCGATTCAATTAAACAAACTATTTCCCCACAAAATGGTATTCAATCGTTTTAATGCCTATTTCGCCTGGACATGTAAATTTGTCAACCGAAACTATCAAATGCAATTACCGACTTGAACTAATTTTCCATTTGCAAGTGACTTCGATTTCAGTGTTCAATGTTCATTAACTTTTCAATTTCCGCACTGTGTGCCGCACATCGAAATCGAAACTAGTAGGCGCAAGAAAACCACATGGAATAGTTAATTATAATGGACAATTGAATGCCCACAACCTTTACAAGGAACCCTTCCTGCGTAATCTCCATAGATCCGTTTGGGATAGCAGCCAACATATTGTTCGCATTTTACATGATTTGTGGTCTGCATTTGCATGCATTTAAATACAAATACAAATATATATATTAACTTACGCCACCAAATTAAATGAATTTCCAATGAACGGATGGAGCAGGGGCAATTGTTTGTTTCCATATCTCAAACCATCTATACTTTTGTTTTCTATTGTTCAGTGGACGATAAAAGGGGGTAAATGGGGCTGGAGGGGGTTTTTCAAAAGTTTTTGTTTATGTGTTTACATTTTTACGAGTTCGAAAAGATAGGATTGCTCGACTGAATGGTATCGAATACTAGAAAATACTACATTATTAAATGAAGTTATATTTCTATCATTCTTTATTATAAGTATTTTTTAAATTAGATAAAAAAGTCTTAGATCTTTGTGATCTTAAAATCAATGATATACCACATAACCTGATAATATCGAATACTTGAAATTAAATTTTATTATATTTTTATCACCTATTCTGTATTTTGAGTAATTACTTAAAATTTTAATGCTCGTTAAAAAAGTGTTTATAAATCCTGATCTAAATATCAATGATATGCCCCATAACCTACTTGATTGCAGAGTATGCATATTTCTATCATTACCTATTCTTTATTATATGTAATTTCAATTATAATAAATCCCGATCTTAAAGCCAATGATATACCCCACAACCCACTTGATTACAGGGTATCCATAAATAGAACAGAAATATTTACTCGTTTCGGTTCGGATTCCATTCAACATCTAGCATTGAATGTTGAGCATTCAACTATTGCAGTCTGCACTGGCATTATTTGTTTTAATTGAAGTCAATTAGTTTGTGTGATGGTGTTAATTTAGCTCGATGGTAGAAGAGGCAGGGAGATGTTTTTCATAGGCCATACACAGAGAATATAAACGCTATATATATACCAAGTAATTGACAATAGACTCGGCAAGAAACTCGCTTTTATTACACTTCATATCTATTTTTTGCCTTTTTTTTTTTCTTGTTTTGTTTCTGTATTGAAACACTTAACCCCATTCAGCATCTCCCCACTTCCAGTCGGCTGCAACTTTGTCAATGCAAATGAAAAGACATTAATGTTAATGCTTACAATGTTCCCGCTCATTGTTTTGGCCATTTGGCCGTTGATGGTCGTCGATTTCGCTTTTTATTGACCATCCAGCGAGTTGATAAGCAAATGAAATGGCTACCACGGGAATAGCTCTGTTGAATCAATCAAACGAATCGCTTTCATTAATCTGAATTTGAATCCAGTGGGTACCGAAGCCACTTATTTGCTGCTTTGTGCAGGAATCAATTTATTGGCCGATTAAAAATGGTAAATAAAAGTACATTTATGGTTTATTCGATTACAAAATGTAAATTCAATTTCAAATGGGAGACTTATGGTTTTTTGGCAAATTCAATAAAATGGCAATGAATAAGGTAAACAATATATGAATTTAATTTATCCCTTCTGCTACCTATTATCTCTAAATAAAACCACAATATAGACTCTTTGCCAACCTTCCACACCGCTTTAAGTCAATTTGAATTACCGATTGAATGCAAATTGACACACAAGAGCGAGAATCGAAGTTAGGAGGGCATGGCTCATCTGTCATATTTAGCCGACTTATGGCCCCTGCATCTATATATACATAGATATACCCGAAATCCACCACCCAAATCCACCCATCCATCATAGTGGCTCAATTGAGCATATACAAACTATTGACCGCCCCCTTTTTCGAGGCCTAAAATCCCAAATGCAAACGTTGCAGCCAAGAATTAAAACCGGCCAAACAAAATCAAAAAAAAAAAAAAAAAGAAATAGGAAAGTGAAATAGAGGAAAAGCGAGGCAAATCAAAGACCAAATTGATGACTGCAAAAAATATGAGCCGCAGATAGGAATCCGGCCCAGCTGCTCCTGCATACGGATTTTTGATCGATGGCCCCGTCGGGCTGCATAATTTGCAGCCAGAGAGACGAGAGCCACTCCCCCGGGGAAAAGTCAGGGGAAAAGGCGGTGGAAAACGCTCGCCAGCTGTCCGGAAAAGTGGGCGGGGCAGTGGATAGGGCAGGTAGTCCAGAAATCGTCTAGCACAAATCGATCATCAGGTCGAGGAAATGCCGGGGAGGGGGCAGAAAGGGGATAGCGGATTTGATTGATAACCTGATTGATGGCTCGCTTCATCTCTCGGACGCTCCAACTGGCCAGTGCAAAGTGTTGACTGCCTTTGGGCTAAGCCTACAGAGTGCACTGGGAAAAATAGTTGACAAGGATCTCTAAAGAAAAAAAATCGATGAGAAAATATATCCATTTTCATGATTTTTTATTAACATTTTAAAAAGATATTAAAAGGTTACTAATAAAAATTCAACAACTTAATTACCAGATCTATAACACCATTTTAGTACATAATTTTCATGATATTTTATATATAAAAAAATTCTGCCAAAGACCATACCAAAACTCTTATAAATATACTATTAAACTAGCAAATATATGTAGCATACAAATATCTTTACATTTTCTAATTTAATAATCACAATTTTCATTAAGAAAAAAACATTTTTCCATCTTAAAAAACAAAGCTACTGGTTCAATTTCTCCCAGTGCACTTGGACGAGAGTCAATTGAGCATAAAGTTGCTCGGCTAATTGGAATTGTCCACGTCCGCGCCCCAATGTCCGGGAAATATAAAGTAAGGAATGGGATGGTTAAAGATGCTAGGCAAGATAGAGATGGCTGGCTAAGTAAAGGCTAGGGACCCAGATTAATGAAAAGGCAGCAGAGATGCGAGTTTCTGGGTTAGCGTGGAAATAAAAAGTACGATTCAGTGAAATCACTATATATAACGCCTCTCCAAGGAGGCAAAACTGAGTAACTGTTGATGGGTGGGTAGGTATACTCTATATATATGTCGGCGATAAGCCCATTTTGATGAGCATGATGATATGCAGCGTTGATGATGATAATAATGCTGATGCTGCTGCAGCTGCAGTGGGCAATGTTTAATGAGCGGACAAGCGGAGAAGAGGACCGGCGAATGAATCAATCGACTACGGGACCAGCCACCCATATACCATATATACCCCCTTTGGAACCTCCCTCTGGAAATCCCCCCTCTAGGAGCCCCCAATAACAATTAGAGGAGAGCGTTGAATTATAGCATTTGGTTGGCTTCGCTGCCGTCGTATCTGCGATGATTAATTAAATGGCATTTTAATGAGTTCACCAGCGAGCGAAAGCCCCTCAACCTCCGCAACCTCCGCAACCCTTTCCAGTTCCAGTTCCATTCCCATTCCCATCCAACCCATCCATCCAATCTCCCCATAGATCCTACGAATTGTCATTGAATGCATCAATAATGGAGAAGAAGCAAATGCTGTGTGGCCGTGGAATGTGAAATATATATGTGTGTGTGCTTTTGGTTAATTTATGCAATTGAACTTTTGTTCGGCGCCACAGAGAAAAAGCAATAGCGCAAGAATCAATGGGGAAAACGGTTGAAAAATAGAGGGAAAATAATAAAGAGAGCGAGTGGAAAACCGAGAAGAACACTTGGTCAAGGGCCATCGATAACGATTGCCTGAATCTTTTCATATTGGTCTTTAATTGTTCACTTAACGTGCATTGATTTCGCAAATAAAAGATGTGACGAGAAGAGTGTACCACAAAAGGATGTTCTTACGGAGAAAGCGTTTTGAAATGAAAACTAACTTATCGATAAGCAATACACAATATATTTTAAATTTATCGATAAAAATAAAGTTATTTAGCAGTTAAATGAATGCCCATCAATTAGTTCCAATGTGGACTTGCCCAGCCTGTCGAGGATTACTTTTTGATCCCTGAAGTGGCTTTAAATCCCGCTGCAAATCCCTGTCAACATGAAACCGGTTAACCACTTGCTTTTACCGTTTCGAACTTATCGAAAGTCAGCCCTTCTCTTCGCAGCTCCCCCCGGAATTGCCATCTCTAATCCGGAAGATTCTAGGGGGAAAAACTCTTAGGCTTACTTATGTCAGGGAATGCCGACTCATCTCTCGTTACTTGGCCCTCTTGCCTTTCCTAACCTACCCTCCCATTTGCCCCTAACCAAGCTGACTTTTCGGGTTTGTTTAAAGTTTCTAGCGCCGCAAATGAAAAGTGAAAAAAAGAACAGTCCGACCAGAAAGGGGCCAACCAAGAAAAGAAAAATAAATACGAGGCAACAAAACTTTTGCCTTAAAAAAAGAAGAAAAATATAAAAAAAAGAAGAAATGCTGAAGAAAGCGAGGAGCAACAAAAATTGAGAGTGAACGCTGTAACTTTTGGCTTGCAGGCGGTGCTGGAGTTGAAACTTGCTAGCCAGGAAAATTCGTAGGCCTTGAGGGGGTGGTGGAAACACTTTGCGAAACATTTTATGCCAGTGGTGTGGCAATAGGGGGTGAGATGATGGTGGCACAAGGACAGGCACAGAGACAACATGCTCCCAAAAAACTAACTGCTTACTTAACAAGACATATTCAAGCACTTAAAACCAAAATAAAAGGCCAGAGGAGCAAAGGAACGAAGGAAATGCAAAATAAATGGACGATAGCTATAAAGAGTATTTTTTACAATAAGATGGAGAAAGAACGTAGAACTTTGAGTGTTTTGTTTTATATTATAGATTTAGTTATTCATGCAAGTAGCATGGTCACACTGCGGTGTTCGATAAAGAAAACACTAGCCTGGTCACACTGGGCTATGCATCAAAGGCAAATCCAACCTTAAAAATTATATCCAGGTGATCTTTTAGTCTCTTATCCCCACACTTTCACAAACTTATATTTTATTTTTATCCCCCAATCCTTGTGGAATTTCTGAACTGCACTTATAGCTGAGGTGACTTGTTGAAAAGCGGCAGTGAAAGCGCACTCTTCTCGGTTCTTCAGAGGTCACACACATTGCGCGTGGGTGGTTCCATCCGTTTCTTTTTCTTCTGGGATTTTATTTTTTTATTCCTCATCCTGGTCGGAACTTTATCAGCCAAGTTTACTTAATACGCAAAGTAAGTTAAAAGCAAGCGGCGATGACGGAGACGGCCAAAAGTTTTACGCGCATAATAAGCTCAACTTCTATATGCAATTTTTGATGTTTTTTCCTGCACTTCTTTTTTTTTACTTTGCAACTTTCGGTTTCGAGCACTTAATATCCAAGCATTTCCCCGCAATGCATTTTGTTGTTGCCGTTTTTCTGTTTTCGCACGAAACTTCTTTTTAATATGAAACGTTTGTCCACCGCAGAGAATTCCCAAACCTCCCCGCTCATATTTTGTTTTCCTCGTCCTTTTCGCCTGATACCTAATTCATTCTTCGCAGTGATTGAAAAACTTTCCACGGGCAGCCTGCCACCAAAAGTCACGACTTTGATCTGCTACTTATGATGGATTGCTTGGGGGACCTGGGGCCATCGGGAGGACTTATACGGCGATTTGTGCAAGTTACTCGAATTATCGCATCTTGGGTATTCCTTGAATAGTTGCAGCACTTAAGCGATTGGGGAAGGCCAAATATTATTTTATTAAGAAGCTGAATTATAATTTTACAATAGGTTGTTTGAAGATTTTCTGGCAATAACGTCTAGTGAATTAAGGCCCATTGGGTTAAAACTTTTATTTTTAAAGAAAAGGATATACATGCGAAAAATGCCTGTGAATTAAGACCCATTTTGTTTAATATTTAATTCTAAAAATTAAATATCACACATTTTAGGATTATACACTAATGGGCGTTATTTCATTGACCTATAGAAATATTCCCTTGTTGAAGTAGGGGAAAATATTTAACTGACAAGTTGTAGTCTTGCAACTACTACCCAATTAATTACCACTTTTGATGGCACTTTCTTTTTAACAGTCTGTTGCCAGGCAAAAACTCCTTTCTTAGCGAGCCATAAATCCGTTTAATTACTGATTACACTTCCAAAATCAGTTGGATCTTCAAAACTCCGCGAACGTGC
Organism: Drosophila suzukii; assembly: GCF_043229965.1. Classification (NCBI taxonomy): domain Eukaryota; kingdom Metazoa; phylum Arthropoda; class Insecta; order Diptera; family Drosophilidae; genus Drosophila; species Drosophila suzukii. The sequence goes on from NC_092084.1 coordinate 10,544,765, forward strand.
CTGCGTTGGATGTCACCAGCATTTGTCTTCTTTTTGTACAAGGAGATATTATCCCTTTGTTCTCCCCCAAATTTTAGGAGGAGCGTGTGCATCCAAGTGCCAAGCACTCACTTAGCAGTTTGCCACTCCAGTTGCTCAACAACTGCCAGTTGCATGGGGCAATTGCAATTGCAATGGATGTTGCAGTTGCACTTGCCTTGTTCAATGCTCATCAACTTTTCATTTGCCCTTTTATAGCTTCTACAGGGAGATAAAAACTTTAACTACTTTGTCGCCACTTGGCTGCTGCCATTACTCGCCATTTGCCATTTCATTTCTCATAATGACCTCATTTGTTTAAACATTGGCTGGCAATTGTGGGTGGGTTACGGTTTTTTATCTGTTTTTTCGGTGGGGGGGCGAGACTTAACTTGTTACTGGGTTTCTGGGTCGCTGACTTTTTCAAGTGCACAGCAAAACGAGCGCAAACACTTTGTGCCAATTTAGAGAACAATAAATTGTTTATCCAGGCAAAGGCAATGTGAAAATTAAATGATTAAAAAGATCATGATCGGTTATATACAATCCGATGCCAGTTGAAGGTCAGCTGAGTGATTCAATGAAGATGTCTGACTTTTACATGGCAAAGTTTTACATACAACATTTTGTAAGCTCTCTTGGCAGTTGGGCAAAATAAATAAATAAATTGCTTGCAAAAATCCCCCCAAAAGTTTGTTGCTTAATAGACGTATGCACACACATTTTGAGCATTCAGTGGGGCTTAAATTCTGCAGCTTATATAGAATATGGAATGGAATATGGCAAAGTCTGAAGCGTGCAAATGGCAGCAATTACCGCGCAGACACAGACGGCGACAATCGTCAAAATTCCGCCCCCACTTGCAGCACTTTCCCATTTTTGAAAGCCCCACTCGAGTTCGCCTTGAAGTGTGCACGAAAAAAGATTTTAAGTCAAATCACAAAAACCCAAAGGAAGGCAAAGGAACAAGGATAGGTTCAAAGATGAGGGGTTCTGCCCTCTAAAATACTTAGGATATGTTTTTAAAAGGTCTTACATGGATTGATTATTACTGAATAAGTGATTTTAGAATTTGGATAGAGAGATATTATATTAAAAAGTTATAATCTTTAATTCCTTATATTATTTTAATAGTTTTCTTTGGTAATAAGATATTTTTTTTATAAAATTCTTTTTATCAAGAACTTCGCAAGTCCTATAGACCCCCACAAAACTATCCCCAATGGGTATCAAAAACGAAGCCCGACTGTCAATGCCGCCGTCTCGCGCCCTCTATCTTCTCTTGTGGGCTATTTAAAAATTCAAAAGGCATACAGATGCCGAAAAAAACACAAACGCATCCTGGGTTCGTTTTATTTTTTTTTTTTTTTTAGTGGGTAGTTTAAGGGGTAGCATCATCGACGACCACTTGAGGCGGCTGCTCCAGTTTCCTGTCGCCAGTGCGCACAAAAGTATGCAACATGTCTGGGGGGAGGTGGAAAAAAAAAAAGAAAACCCAGAAAGGAGCGCAAACATAACGTGGAAATATTATAACGAGTGCAAATAAAACACAGGGATGTCGAGGATGTCTGCAATCGTTTGCTGGCACGCATGCATGCCTAAAGGAAATGCCATCAAATATGCCAAACATGTTTGTGGCCAAAAGGAAGGGGATGAGCGTGGGTGTTTGGCGGTCGGAGGTCGGAGGTCCTGAGTTCGAGGCTTCCTGGCGCCCTTTAATGTTTATTGTGCAAATAAATTCGGCCTTGAATGGCCAGAAACGGCGGCAGATGTACAGTGCTCACAAGCTAATGGCAAACAGCTGGTTATACGCAAGGATAATAAATGTACCTTAAAATAAAATAAAAATGAGAAATTTTTTTTAATAAAAAAATTTTTTTTTTTTTAATATTTATATTCTTAGGTTAAGGTCTATGTTCAGTAAGTACTATGCCAATTAGCAAACACCTTTGCTTTTTTTAGTACAATGTTTCTAGCTATCAAACTTGCATATTTTTTTTAATTTGTAGGTTATGTTTTATGATGTGTGTATTAGCCAACCTTCAACCCAAAGACCTAATTACCAAAAAGTGTTCTATTTTTTCAGCAGCCACTATGCCATTAGCAAACACCCCGGCTCCTCGCCAATTTCCTTTGATCTTGCATTTTTTTTTCGAGTGGCTTGTGTAAATTTAGGCTGCTCTCGATAACCAATAGATGCTATTTTTGGACCCGGGTTCAGGTCGGCGCCACTTGAGCACGCCTCTGCTTAGAAGGTGAAGAGGTGGGCGTGGCATGCCTACAGGGGGGCGTAGGGCGTGGCACAACCCAAGGCTGGACAATATTTGCGTGCAAGCGAGACGGTGGGATGGCCACTATTTTGCAGCCATAATTCAGAAAACTAACTTTTCCTGGGCGAAAAAGGGGGATTACATAAATCAAAATTTTCTGCCGGCCGAAAAAGCGCCAGAAACTTTTAAGCAAACAAATATTAATTTTAACTTTTGCGCGGCCAAGGCAATAAAAAAAAATGGCAACAACAAAAATAAAGGGGGCATTCAAAAGTTAAAGCCTTAATAAATATATGTGTGAAACTCTCGCGTGTGTGTGTGTGTGTGTTTGTTAATTTGCCCATTTTAATGTGCAATTTTTAATTGTTTTTCAACAATATTTTCTGGCCAGGCACAATGAATTAATTGCTCGAGAAGTGGGCGCCATGTCCAGTGGCTGCCACGCCCACATTGCGCCCTATCTTCTTCCGGCCCTCGGTTTTTCCCCGAGAGCCTCGCGATAATTCTTAACCGTTTGTTTATTTATGCGGCGCCGGAAAAGCAACACATTCACGAGGGAAATGCGGGGGGAAAATGCGGGGGAAAATGCAGGGAAATGCGGGGAAAATCGCAGGGCTCAAAGAGGTAGAAAGATAATATGCCTCCGTATGTGTGAGCCTGCGCCTTTATTTATGCAGCATGCATTTAAAATAAAATAAATATAAATTAAGCATAGCCCGAGTCCCAAAGGAAATGCCCTTTACGTGCAGACCTCAAAAAGATGGTAAATTGATGCGGGAACTTTAAATGTTGCCATTAACAGGTATATTAAAATAATGGCTATAGACAAAACGATTTGCAAATTAAATACAGAAAAAAAATGGGATGAAAAGGATAAATGGATGTTTGAATTATCAATGAGCGTTCGCTATCATTAAGCCAAAATGAACCCACATTTTTCATGTTAAGCAAAAAACATCAATAAACAAGTAAATCCATTAATCGCTATCAACACACTTCATTTCTTGTTAAAAAATTAAAATGTGACAAGCGAAAATTTAAAAAAAAATGCACATTTAATAGGTAATCATTTAGAGTGTGGCCCATTAGGCAAAAAAAAAAACATTAAGTAATATATGTAAAAATAATATAAATTAAATCATTCTAAAAAAGTGATATAAAAAATGTTTTTTTCCCTGATTAAAATTGAACATTTAGATGTTTTCAAAGCTATTAAACATAAAGGATTTTATTTTTCCTGTGAATGAATGGCATTATTTAGCCTAATGATAAACACTTATTTCTTTTTTCCATTAAAAGACATGCGAAAAAGAGCATTTGCTAGTTTTATTCCATCTTGGTGGGCGTTCAACCACCCACCCACAGCCTTTCATTATTATTCAGCTTTTTTTTTGTGGCACTTTCCTTTGTTTTTGTTGCCGGGATAGTTGGTGGCGCCATTTTGTTGCCTTGCATTAATTGCGATGCAAAAAGGCAACGTCGCATAAATTTCTCATATTTAATTTCGCCTGAGCTGCAGATGGAACCGGAGACACGGGCGTTGTGGCAAACAGAAAAAAGGGGGGTGGCGGGGGCGGGGGCGTAGAGCAGCCGGGGGGCAGTTTAATGCACTCTGTTGCATGCCACACCGCCCCCTTTCACCCCGTTCTGCACCCACGCCCCTGAGAGGATTCGTTTACATTAAATTATTTATGCACTCGACTGTGTGCAGCACTTGCGGCTTGACAAAAAAATGTGGGGGGGGGGTTCTGATCACAGCTGCTGCTGTCAGTGAAACCCCCTTTTAAAAACGCCACCCCTTTTCCTTTTTTCTTTTATTTTGCCCCACTTTAATCTTGACCACACACATAAAATTCCCTAACGAATGTGCAGACATTGACCATTAAGCAGCGAGCACCACTTGAACTTGGCCAAAAAGGCTAAGCAGCCATCCTTGACTTTAGGCCAACACCACCCACACTTACCAACCTGCCCAGTCAACTGGGACCATCCAATAAAATGTCAAAGAAAATGGCCAGAAAGGCTTTTAATTGTAATGAGAATGGAAGCGAAGTTCTTGGATAGTCTGTCTGCTCCTTGCAAACTAGAAACCCCAGCTCCCTTATCCTCTATAAATATATATATATATATATATCCTATCCCATTCCTAGACCTGGTAACAAAGGGTTTCATGAGCGTTTAATTGTAGGTAATTAGCTAGATGAACAATGGCCAACTTTTAGTCGCCATGGAGCAAGTTTCAAAGAGAGGCAGCTAAAAAAAAGAGCAGCTGGGTCAGAAAATGGGTAACTTGCTTATATAAGTAAGGAATATGGAGTGCCCTTTTTGGATATAATAGATGTACTCTAAATGTGGGTGGTAAAAAATGGAGAAAACTTATATTTGTTGACATTAATCCATATATCCCGATTTTAAGACTATTCTATTGTTGTTTTTATGTAGATCATTCTAGATTCTGATAGTTAAAAACCCTTTTGCAACCTTGTAAACCCAGAAAAGCAGTATTTTTAATTGCCATAAACTCCAATCAACGCACAAGTTGTCGTTAAAATGTTAACAGCCTTTCGCATAAAAGTAGCCAATAAGCTTTCATGAAAAGCGAGAGCCATTGTTTAAATCAACTTTAATGGTAATTTTAAAAGGAGTTTTATGCTGAAAAAAAACATCAACTCATGATAAATTTCAATAAATGTCAGTGCACATTTTTAATTGGGCTTCCGTTTGTGACGTGTGCTTTTCAGCACTCCATTATTTTCTCTTACATTGAGTAAGTTAGTTTTCAGATTGAATTTTCACATTTTGAATAGCTGTATGGCTGGCAGTTATTGACACACATTTGAATGGCATAAATCCTGTCGAAATTTCAATTTCCAAATGCACTGTTTCCCCACCGGAAAATCGTCAAAAATGTGCGTATTAAATTCTTAATGAAATAACGCAAAGTTAAGTGCGCTCAACTAATTTCCATTACATTTCTACAAAATTTCGATTGAATTTCACTTCGAATTTCGCTGGAATAATTTCATTTAATTGAGAGACACATACAAACTACCGTCGATTTTTGTGCATAATGAGCGGAGGCGAAAATTACAAAGGTTCCCAGCTGGGGACCCCCCTCAAAAACCCCACCAGCCCCGCCCCTTTGTGAGCGTCCACAGCAAAGGCAATTAAAATTAATTTAAAATTTACTCGCCTGTGCAAATGAGTCACTCGGAAAAAGAGCAGATAAAATGAAAACAAAGACCAATGGCCACAGCTCTCAATCAAGAGAAAAACGCAATATCAGATGGGGTTTTCTGTGTACCCCATTAAAGCTATCAAAATAATCATTTGGATATTATGAGAGGTGTAACTGAAACTTCACTATTTAGATTTTAAAATAATATCTGTTTCCAACTTCTCATACAAATATTTAATGGAATTTAACTTTAGATTCTAAGATACTTAAAGATATAGTATTTAATATTATACTTATATTATTTCCAAAATTGGGAGTGTCATAGAATTATGAAATGAAATATCTTCAAATATTTTCTTATAATTTTCTCTCCGTGTACAACCCCGCTAATTGCCTACTGTATTTACCTTACCTTTTCAGAACTGTGCCAGGCGCAGTCTCCGATCCTGGAGATTTACCCCAAACAAGAGGTCCAGCGCAAGCCAGTGGGCAAGCCCCTCATCCTCACCTGTCGACCCACAGTTCCCGAACCCAACCTGGTAGCCGATCTGCAATGGAAGGATAACCGCAACAACACCATTCTGCCCAAGCCGTAAGTTTTTAACCAATAAAAACCCCATCTATCTATCTTAACCTCCGGTTATTGGTGATATTTCTTATGTTAAAAAAAACAACACACACTCACTTACACTTACCAATGAATATACACCACAACACTCACACTTCTGTCGTATATATCGTATTGTAGGAATTACGATCCACTGTATGATTCCAAGGGCAATAGAAAGAAAGAGTAAGTGACGCGATCAGCTATATACCAAAAGCAACAAAATCCAGTAAACCAGTAACAGCAACTGCAAGCGTAAACAGTAACCAGTAATTTAACTGCAACTGCAACAGTAATCAGTAAATGCAACTGCAACAAGCATCAGTAAATAGAAAACGGCGACATAAACTCAGACAGTAACTGAAAGTTAACCGGTACTTTAACTTTTAAAAGTTAACCGCTGACTTCTGACTTTGCCATCAAAAGTTCATTGTAAAACTTGAACAAAGAACACCAAAATTTGGTAGACCTTTGACAGCTTCTTATGAAACTAGTAGTTCCTGACTTTAACAGGAAGTTTCAATTGACTTTAACCGGAAAATAAAAAAAAAACTGTAACAGAAACATTTTTAAGCAGCTGCCAAATATAACAGCAACTTACTGTAGTTTCTGGCAACATGACTGTGACTAAAAACCTAAAGTTCTAGACTCGTAGCTTTTCCTGTGCCCCGCCCCCTTTTCCTAGTCCCTTTATTGTGGTTGTTTTTGGCATGATTAATTGTTTGATTTGATTTGTTCTTGTTTGTTGTTAACTCATCTCGCTGCATTTTGCCCAGGCCCAATTTTGCAAAGGGCCTAACTTATGAGTAGCATTTGGCATTTGACATTTTCCATTCGACAACTGACACAAAAGCACTCACACACCCATTTTCCTCATGCAACATTCCTATTAGTTGTCGTACTAACCATCCTTCATCTCGGTCTCCATTTTGATTTATTTGAGTGCTAAAAGCCAAAGCGAGCGATAAATTATCGATTAAAGATCGGTTTTTTGTATCGATACATAATAATATCATGCCTGTTGCGCAAAACAGCCTCTGTTATCACTTTCTAAAACAGTTTGAAAACTTTCAAAAATAAACAATAAAGACTAATAGTAATTTATATTCTTGAAAAGTATTTATATATCCCTTGGCTGAAAATAAGCTGTTACTTTTCACAATCATCCATAACGAAAGACAGCTAGAAGCTTACGCATAATACTATTAATCACCTTGTTTTTCCATGAAAATGCAAAAGACATTGAAAACGTATTTCATTAGCAAGTAAACGAAAAGCTAAAAAAGTTTCCGTACACAAAATAGAATTAAACAAAAGTTTTCCTCGGCGAAATCAAGGGGAATCTCTCCCTTGGCAACCGAAAAAGGACGAAATTGCAATAAAGGAAAATGCTGCAGAAAAACGTGCAAGGGAATGTGAAAGGCAAATGCGAATGGGAATTCTTAGGTCAAATATTCAGATCGAAATCTCAGCTCCCCGAGTGTGTGTGTGTTTGTGTGTGTACTTGCGTGTGAAAAGCGAAATCGTGTTAATTAATTTGCCTGCAGACTGAATGGAGTGGGAAATTCAGTGAAATCCAGGGGAAATACAAGAAAAAGGGCTTTGGTGTTAACCCCTGGAGAGTGTTTCACACCTGACCCCCGTTTAACCCGTGAAAGGGTTCAAGGGGCTTTCGCCGGACGGGGGACATTTACCGTCCGGCCATTGCGTTCTAATTAACCCCATTTCCTCGTCAAACTGGGCGAGTGGAAATTTGTGTTTTGGCTTGGTTTCAATTTTGCTTAGATTTCTTCTTTTAAACCCATTAAATTATGTTTATCATTCTTAATTTGTTTTGCTTCTTTTTGAGGGGAAATCTTGAAATGTTCCTATTTATGGTATTATTTTTTATTTTTCCATATTATTTCTTTATTCTTAACCTACCCATATTGAATCATAATGAAAATCTGTAAAGTTAGTACCATCCTTTATTCAAAAATTAAAACAAATGATATTTTAAAATGTTTCTTTGTTATTTATACCTTCATAGAACTTCTTTTTTAGGACATTTCATTCATCATTTCGCCTTTGGCAAAGTGTGCTTTAATTATGATTGCGGCAACCCTGGCTGGACGGCGGCTGGCTTTTCAATTCCGTTCAGGCAAAAGTGAATGCAATTTTTCATTTCAAACGGTGCTGTGGCAACTCTGGGTTGGTGGACAACCCCCTTTTGTCCGGCTTTTCCCCCCTAGATTTCCCCCCATTTCCTTTAGTTTACTGGCCTCTCTGCCTACTGCTGATTGTTTTGTGTTGGTTGGGTTCGGTTTCGCTGCTCCTCTTCTCTTTTCTGTGGCCAGGCTGTTGTTGTTCTTGGCCGGTTGGGTGTATTTCTCTTTTTTTTTGTTAGGGGCAGGCCACACCCACTTATACGGCCAAACGCCCACCGCCCATCAGCCGCCCACAATACGCATGCAATGCATTGCATACTTGCAGGCGCGAAATGTAATTAAGCTGCCAAAAACCAACCGACAAGCCGGCCCATTTTTTGCCCACCCCCTCGGAAAATGTAGGAAAATGGTAGGATCCATGGTTCCGTTTATACTCGGGGCCAAGTTAATTAAAACGATTAAGTTCGGCATAGTTCTGCGGCCGGGCAATGCTCGCATTTTTGGGCACGGCTTTTGGCGGGGGTTTGGCTTTCCAATTTTCCCTCTTTTTTTTTTTTTTTTGGTTTGTTGGTTTTTGCCCATTGGGTCCGCCAGAGGTCAGTATCTTTTCTGTTCCCCTGGGCGTTTTGTAAGGGGTTAAGGGATTGCAGGCATAATTCTAGGGGTGGTGTGCAGGTGGTATTATGATATGCCGGGCGAAAGCTTTGGCAGCCAGTTCGCTTGCTCATTAAAAACGTTAAAACTTTAATACTCAGGTTAGGTTTACGTCTAGTATATGGCAGTTTAAAGTCTACTAGCTAACAGGTATTTAAAGTTGACTTTAATATCCCCATAAACTGTGCACACTAGTCTAATTAAAAAGAAGTCATAATAATGCCTGAAAACTTCAATAACAAAAGTGCATCAAAACATTCCATTGTTAGCTTTATGGACTGCAAATGAAGAGAAATGGAGCGAATAGCAAGTGATCAATATGGCAGTAGTGCACATTGTGCTGCTGTAAAATAACTAGACACAGAGAAATGACTCTGGGACCTGTCTGAACAGTCTTAAGATATCGTCGATGGAAAACACCCGCCCTTTTCCCCGCTTTTCCGCGACATTCATTGCGTATTCAATAACAGCGAAAATGGCAATAACAACAGCAAACGGGCAACGACATCTTTATTCGCATCCAAAAGGGGGCCAAAAGAAATGCAATAAAAAAGTAGGAATTGCTATATGGCCCCGGGTTCCCAAGGCGCCAAGTCTCCTGAGAGAGAGAAAGAGAGACAATCAACAAAATAAAAAAAAGAAAGGAAGTACTATAGAAGACTGAACAGAAATTTGATTTTTACGTATGCGTAACGGTTTGCTCATCCCTATTCTATCCTATTTTCCTTCCAGTTTTTCTTCTTTTTTTTCTTTTCCAATGCTAGTTGGTTTTTTTCCGTCTTTTTTTCTATGTGCTTGGCGCAATATTAAAAATCCAACGCAAATATGCAGCGAAATTTTTGCACAATGTCTTCAGAGCCCCGTCTCTTTCGCTCCGCCCCAAACATTTCCCGATTTCCACCCACTGCTGCGGTTTTCCCTGCGAGGCGTCGTATTTTTTTCTGCGTCAACAACTTTTGTTAGCATAATTTTGGGCGCAGCAATGACGGCTTTCCATGCAAACAATCCAGGTCAAGTCAATAGAAACTAAAGAATTTTATTGTTATCCGAAGCAAATGTTGATTTAGTCAAGGTTGCTTGTCTTATAAAGTGCATTAATTTGAAATCAATCTCATTTAATTTAAATATCATTAATGTAAATTTTAGAGGCACTGTAATTAATGATTTTTTCTCTTTTTTATAAATAAAAAATCAAGCACTTAGGATAAACACACTCAAAATAGGAAAATACCATAGTAGGTGTCTTTGGTTAGTCTATCTATTTCCAACATGAATTTTAAATAGGTGATTTTTGAAAAATCACTTCTTTTTTAAATGGAAATCCAAACGAAGACATTGTATAATTCTTCTCCTGGATTTAAGCTATGACCATTCTACACCAGAATTGAACTCACTACCCACTTTTTTTAAATGACATTTTTTAAATGTAAATCCAAACTAAAAAATTATATAATTCTTTTCCTGTACTTGAGCTATGATCATTCTACACCAGTATTGAACTCACTACCCAATTTTTTGTCAAACCCCTTTGTGGCTCTATTTTTCCTACCCCAGCTGTAACAGCAGCGCTCCTCCGCTTTCCGGAATATTTTTCTGCTTTTGCATTTTTGCCAACAATTGCGATTCGCAAATCGAACGCAGGTTGTGCCTGTCCTCGCACAAACAAGGAAATGCAAACAAACACCCGCACACATGTGCAATATATAAAACCAATTACAGTCGTAAAAACAAAAGTTGCAAAAAATAAACGACGAGTGACTGTCAAAAATTGAAATCCACCGCCGCAAAAAGAAAAAAAAAAAAAAAAAAAGGAGGAGAGGCTTTCATTGACTTTTGCCGCTTTTCCAAATATTGCAATTTTCCTTCACAAAAACGGAAATGCAACTTCCTTGTTTTTGCCTTTACTGGTATTTTTTTCTCCCTGTGTTTCTTTGCCTTTTTTGGCTTCGCAAAGTCGTAATAATAATAATAAGCGCCTCTATGCATATTTAGTTTCTGCGCCATGAAGAAAACTTTTTTAATTAATTAGTACGTGAGTCGCACAATGGGCAGCAGTTGGAAAAGTGTAGGAGTTTCGGGCGATAACTCCCACTCTTCGAGGGGCATCGAAAAAGGGGGTACCACAATAATTTGTTTGCCTTGTGCGATTTACTTTTGCTAATTCGCAAATTCACAAACGATACAAAAAGAAAGTTGAAAGTATTCACGGAAAATTGCAAACACTTACAAATGCAAAAGAAAAAGGGAAGAAAGTGAGGGAAATGGAATTTGATTTAGGGTTTAATTAGCATAACGAATAAACACGCACCAAGCTATTAGGTAATTTATTAAGTAATTATTTTAGATGGGGCTACGAAATGGTTTCAAGGCAGTTAATAATTACATTACAAGCATTAGTTAGTAAAAATATATAACATAATATTTGGGTAAAGCTTTATAAATTTAGGAAATTCAATTGTTTTGCAAAACCATTGAAAAATCAATGAATAAATTGCACACAAAATACCAAACATTTCAATGCATTTTGGCAGTCAAAGAAATTTTAACTTCGATTTGCCCAAACAACGTGATGGCTCTTATCGCATTTTACATTAGAGGAAAAGCTGCTTTTCCCTACCCCTCACCCTTTTTTGGGGAAAAATAGGCACCGCATTTGAAGCCAAAGAATTTTCACATTTCACATTTCCCATTGAAGTTGTTGCCGTGGCAAATTTGCTGTAAATGCGAAATGTATATACATATAGTCGGAAAAAGCCAGGAGGGAAAAATGCGTAACACATTTTTGGGTGAGGCATGCAAATGAGCAGGGGACCAGGGAAAATTCTACTAACAGCAACAGCAGCAATTGTTATAAGCATAAGCATAAAAACATAATAACAATAAAAATAATTATACCGAGAACATACCTCTGTGTACCCACTACTGACACCCATACTCTTATACTCGTAATCGTACAATTGAATTGCATATTATTCCGTTACTAATATACATACAACCCGCTTTCATTACCCGCTTTTCCGACTTTCCGGCATTCCGGCATTTCCCGTGCTTTCCCGCCAAAGAAGGAATGGACGCGACCAGTCGCCGATGTACACGGAAACGCTGCCCGGCGAAAGTTTGGCCCTGATGATTACCTCGCTGTCGGTGGAAATGGGCGGCAAGTACTACTGCACCGCCTCCTATGCAAATACCGAGATCCTCGAGAAGGGCGTCACAATTAAAACTTACGGTAAGTCCCGGCTCCTGTGTATAATAACATTCCAGTGGCGGGGCCACAAATTGTTTCAGGGGGTGCTTTCATATTTATTTCCTCCTTCCCGGCATACTTATATGTATGTTGAAATACACACCTTGAATTATGGAGAACCACAAACTCATTGAGGTATTCCTCATCAAAATTGGGATCCCATAACTCAAGTTATGGAATCTAGGAGTTCAGATTTGGGTCACCATTCTGAGGTCCATTGGAAATACAAAAAAATCTGACATGAAAATGGGCTAAAATTTGGACCCTCTTTTAAAACAATTATTTGAATGTAGAAGGTTAGATAATTCAACTACAAACTCAAAGAGGTATCCCACGTCAAAATCCGGATCCAATAACTTAAGTTATGGAATTTGGAAGTTCAGCTTTGGGTCCCCATTCTGAAAACCATTGAAAATACAAAAAAATCGGACATGAAAATAGGCTAAAATGTTGACCCTCTTTTAAAATATTTATTTGAATGTAGAACATTAGAGAATTGAACTACAAACTCATAGAGGTATCCCACGTCAAAATCGGGATCCAATAACACAAGTTATGGAATGTAGAAGTTCAGTTTTGGGTCCCCATTCTGAAAACCATTGGAAATACAAAAAAATCCGACATGAAAATGGACTAAAATTTGGACCCACTTTTAAAACAATTATTTGAATGTAGAAGGTTAGATAATTCAACTACAAACTCATAGAGGTATCCCACGTCAAAATCGGGATCCAATAACACAAGTTATGGAATGTAGAAGTTCAGTTTTGGGTCCCCATTCTGAAAACCATTGGAAATACAAAAAAATCTGACATGAAAATGGGCTAAAATTTGGACCCTCTTTTAAAAGAATTATTTGAATGTAGAAGGTTAGAGAATTCAACCACAAACTCATAGAGGTATCCCACGTCAAAATCGGGATCCAATGACTTAAGTTATGGAATTTGGAAGTTCAGTTTTGGGTGCCCATTCTGAAAACCATTGGAAATTCAAAAAAATCTGACATGGAAATGGGCTGAAATTTGGACCCTTTCTAAAAATATTTATTTGAATGTAGAACGTTAGAGAATTCAACCACAAACTCATAGAAGTATCCCACGTCAAAATCGGGATCCAATAACTCAAGTTATGGAATTTGGAAGTTCAGTTTTGGGTCCCCATTCTGAAAACCATTGGAAATACAAAAAAATCCGACATGAAAATGGACTAAAATTTGGACCCACTTTTAAAACAATTATTTGAATGTAGAAGGTTAGAGAATTCAACCACTAACTCAAAAAGGTATCCCACAACAAAATCGGGATCCAATAACTCAAGTTATGGAATTTGGAAGTTCAGTTTTGTGTCCCCATTCTGAAAACCATTGGAAATACAAAAAAATCCGACATGAAAATGGACTAAAATTTGGACCCACTTTTAAAACAATTATTTGAATGTAGAAGGTTAGAGAATTCAACCACAAACTCAAAAAGGTATCCCACGTCAAAATCGGGTTCCAATAACTCAAGTTATGGAATTTGGAAGTTCAGTTTTGGGTCCCCATTCTGAAAACCATTGGAAATACAAAAAAATCCGACATGAAAATGGACTAAAATTTAGACCCTCTTTTAAAACAATTATTTGAATGTAGAAGGTTAGAGAATTCAACCACAAACTCAAAAAGGTATCCCACGTCAAAATCGGGATCCAATAACTCAAGTTATGGAATTTGGAAGTTCAGTTTTGGGTCCCCATTCTGAAAACCATTGGAAACACAAAAAAATCTGACATGAAAATGGGCTAAATTTTGGACCCTCTTTTAAAACAATTATTTGAATGTAGAAGGTTAGAGAATTCAACCACAAACTCATAGAGGTATCCCACGTCAAATTCGGGATCCAATAACTCAAGTTATGGAATTTGGAAGTGCAGTTTTGGGTCCCCATTCTGAAAAACATTGGAAATTCAAAAAAACGGACATGAAAATGGGTCAAAATTGTGACCCTCTTTTAAAACAATTATTTGAATGTAGACGGTTATTGAATTCAACCACAAACTCATAAAGGTGTCCCACGTTAAAATCGGGGTACAATAACTTAAGTTATGGAATCTAGAAGTTCAGTTTTGGGTCACCACTCTGAAAGCCTTTGGAAATACAAAAAATTCGAACATGAAAATAGGCTAAAACTTTGACCATCTTTAAAACTAATTATTTGAATGTACAACGTTAAAGAATTTAACCACAAACTCATAAAGGTACCGCACTTCAAAATCTGAATTCAATTACTTAAAGTAGGGAATCTAGAAGTTCAGTTTTAAGCTCCCATTTATATGGAAAAATGTATCATGTATATAGACAATGTTAGTAGGTTCCTTCAAAAAATTTTGTAATTCTTTCTGAGCAGTATTAATGCTATTTGATTCTTGATAAATGTATATCTTTCAGCCACAAGTAAAACAGCGATTTTGTGTGGCTGGCCAGGTCGATTTACTTTGTTCCGAGCCAAGTACAGTTGTGTCGGGTGGCCGAAATTTGTCATTACATGTCCGAGCATGCTTGACTTGTTGTCGCCATCGATTAGGGACCATCTCGACTCCCCCTCGTCGTTCGTGATGCTGTGAGTAATCGCCATTTGAAAGCGGAAAAGCTCGACGTGATTCCTCTGCTGCATGATTCATTTATCTTGTTAGCAATTTGTGTCCCCTGCACATTGCTCGAGTGCCACAATGCCGGACTGCTGGGCTGCTGGAGAGCCCAGAGTTACGGCAGTAAGAAATTACAGTTGCCGGGATTTCATTACATGCGCAGCATTGTAAGCGAATCTAGAACAAAATGGATGCGTCCAGTACAAAGCAATCGCTGAGGATCTGAACCTCTTGCCACCCACTTTCATCTAACAAAACAAAACAAAAAAAAAATTGAAAAAATTAAACCAGCAACAATACAAAGCAAAACACGTTCTTCAATAAGCAGCTGTTGAAAAAAACACACACTCACTCACCTGCACACATTTTGCTGGCTCGTTGACTTTCTAGCAACTCTTTCGCTCTCTGTGTACCCCTTTCTCCTAGACCTTTCCCCAGACCGTTTCTGTAGTCGAGTGCACATAAGTGACGCTGCAGCTCAAAACTTTTACGAGATTGATTTTTCTAAGCAATTTAAAGTTCGTACTCATTGCACACACGGAGCAAAAACCACTGGGCGCGCTAACAACTGGAACCTACTACTACCACCACCACTATCCCTATCTACTTTCGCCTGATGTTCAAACACATTCGGTGGTGCAAGCGACGAAGGGAGGAGCTGTAGCTGGCAAAGGTAAAGAAATAGTGAGCCAACAATACTCGTGCTAGTGATATGTGAGAAATTCTGGGCTGTTATAGGAATAGTCGTGCACTACACGTAAAAAATTGATTGACCATGTAACCGGTTAGTGTAAGTGTCTACAGACTACCTAAATAAACGCGAAAGCTGATTATATTTAAAATTTATAAAATAAATTCGATCCCGATCACCAGTGTTCGCTTTGTAAAAAGCTAGAAGCTGTTGGGGATTCCAAGTAATATCCAGAATGAAATACTTTGATCTTCGGTTGAAACCCCCCTTTTTTCTAACCGTGCAGTGGCGCCCTTTTCATTTCGATAGAGAGTGAGTAAACTGAATTGAGAGGCCGCCCAGGCTGGTGCGTTTGAAATGAAATCAAATATTTTGCCGGGCAACAATTTGCGCCCGGTGATATGGGCACCCAGAACTCCAGAACTGAAGGAGTAGTATGTATAGTAACCGAACTCGTACTAGCTACACTCTCCAGTTCTCCATTACTCGGATCGATGTCAGGCTATCTGTTTGACTTGGAATGACTGCGTCGGAATGGAATCTCCTTTTTCATCAGAATGAGGGGCAGGTAAATACGCTGCACTCCGCAATTTGCACACAATCAGTGTTGACTAAATGCCAGGAGACTTCAGTGTTGGTCAGCGTGGACGCGTGGATGCGTGAGTGTTGGCAAGTGCCAAGCCATACGTGTAGCTTTAAGAGCTCTCCAACTTTGCGGTTGGAATGTTCGTGTTAAGCTTGCTTAAGCCCCTACTGTTGTGAGAGATAGAAACCAGGTTGACCAGCATTTAAATACAAAGCCTAACAGCAGTTAGTTATCAACACCAACAAGGAGCAACTTAAGGATTTGGTCGAAGGATGTGGCCAGAATGGGTGAATGTGTATGTGCGTGGGGGGGGGGGGGGGTCTATAGAAGTAACTGGCATTGTGTTGACAACTCACAAGTTGCATTTAGTTAAGCAAATAAGCAGACACACTGCGACAGAGACAGCCAGAGAGCTGAAGGCAAATTGCAAGATTTACTTTTCCTGCACTGGAAGAAAATCTAAGATGAATCAGAAGAGGATTAAAGGCAGTCCCCCAAATATTTTACTTTCTCCATAAGTAAAGTCAAATATGTTTAAAATTGGGGCCAGTATTGGACAGTCTTAAAAACAGTCTTTCTAATGATCAATATTTAAAAAAAAAGAATACTTTTTTGAGAATATGTCAAAAAAGGGAATTTTCTTGGAAATACAAAACATAATAAATTTAATAAAATTATTCAGTGTAGGAAAACAGTACACATGAGCGGGAATTCGAAAAGGGGAGTTGGTTATGGCATATTTACATACCGTTGTTTGTGCCAGTCACAGCTTAATATTTCAATATTTATGCTTTTAATAAATGCATATGCTCAAAACAAACTTCCGGCAGAAAAGCAGAACAGCAGCAACAGACGCAGTTAGACTGCAGGCTAGAATGGAATGGCAACTTCCGCTCTGGGAAGCGCTTTAAGCTATGTATCTTTTGCAATTTCTTATTTGCAGCCCGCAATTAAAGGCATTAAAGCGCATTAGCTCAAAGTATAAAGGCAGTGCATCAATTCAATATTTATTCGCATATGTATAGATACTCGGTCTCAATCTGATGGCCGATAATAGTCGACATCCTTTGGCATTGTTGGCCATGTAATTGCCACTAATAATGTTGATTGGAGGCATTAGAGAGTTGGCAATTGATAAATATA
Source organism: Drosophila suzukii (assembly GCF_043229965.1). Classification (NCBI taxonomy): domain Eukaryota; kingdom Metazoa; phylum Arthropoda; class Insecta; order Diptera; family Drosophilidae; genus Drosophila; species Drosophila suzukii. Next base: position 10,561,931 of record NC_092084.1, read on the forward strand.
TGTATATACAAATATGTATCTGCAATACAATTCGATTTATCTGGCTTGGCTGCCCAATTAGCTTTATTCCGTTGCTCGATTTTGGTACTGCAAACTGGTTGCATTGTCTGCAATTTGTACATTTTCTCAAACGGACATTTTCGGACATTGGCAAAGTAAACAAGGATTTATAGCATACTTTTCAGCTGTAATGCAGGCACAAGTCAAAATGATCAATTAGCATTTGAATTAATTGAGATTTGTGTGTGTCAACCTTTTGAGCTCAAGACTCTTGCAATGTTTGCATTGCAGAAATTTAATTTATTTCTGTTTCACTGCTTGTTTAAATGGATATTTCGATAGTCGAATTACATATTTGATATTACAATTTCAACATTAAATATAATTATGTTGACAAATAAATGTGGCAAGATTATGCAAGAAATTAATTAATACCCGAGGCATTGCTTGCCTAAAGGTTGCACTTGAGAAACTTAAAACCAAGCCTGTTTAATTATGGATTAAATTAAAAATATTTATACATTTTTAATTGGAAAACCTTTTACCAAACTTCAAAACACACGCCTCGGTTGCGACAATCTGTTAGATTTTATTATCACTTTGTGAACCGGATTCGACCTGGTCAGCGGTAATTTTGGACCCATTGCCGGTCCAGGCCCCAAATCAAATTGCAGTTTCCCCAGCAGTTGCCTCTTTCTACTGTATCCATTATTTCTTTTTGCTCCATTTTTATTTTTCTAATAAGTTGTTGCAGCAACTTTTTCAATAAGTTGTGAGTCATGTTCGGGGCTCTCCGGCACCGACAAAGAAGGAGCTCCGGGTTCGGACTCCCGGACACCCAGACTCCCAGACTCCTGGACTCCTGGTCTCCTGGACTCTCTGGCTTGTCCTTGTTCAAACTAATAATGAAATCGTAAACTAGTTCATCTTTTTTCCTCTCCTTCTATATATATATATATATAGATCGTTATATATCTATATACATCTGGGTGTGTGCTGGCTGCCCATCAGACGTCAGAAACGAACGCAGCTAGCGAAAAGTGTTTGAACAACAAAATCTCACACGCTACGACAATGCAGCCAAACTGAAAAGAGCAAGGGGATGCAAGGGAAATATCCGGGAAAAATCCTGGGGAACGGAGAGAGAAATGACAGGAGCAGCAAGTTTTTATTTATTTTATATGTTGTGTGGGTGCAAGGAAAAAATACAAAAAAAAAAATAAGGAACAAGGATGGCAGGGCGAAGAAGCATCCCAGGACATACACATCCAGACACTGCCAATAAAAAACTGCAAATAGAAAATGTTTTTAACACAACTTTCCGTTATTTTGGCTTTGGCTTTGGATTTGGCTTTGGCCGGACATCCCATATATATAGAAATATATATATACCATATAGATATATAGATATATATGGAAGCTTGACAGTCGGTAGACAGACAGAGATGGCTTGTTATTACACTGATTTATAAATAAACTGTAAATATTTGAGCCACACACATGCTGGAACTGAAAGGCTGCCAATGATGGGTAACAGCTTTTCGGCCAAGATTGCCTTTTCAAATGCAAAATATGATGGCAGATTTAAGTGGGTTGTGGGTTCCATTACCACCTGAAAGCCGTTGACAAACGGGTTCTTCTTCTCTATAAAAGGTGCAAAACCTAAGCCAGATTTACATGGGCAGATTGGAGAGCATGAAATATATGAAATGAAATTCAGATGACTGGCAGATTGACCTGGTTTTTAAAATACCCTATGCTTATATTTCGGATTATTATTAACATTTTCGCAGAGGCCATTTTTAGAAAAGTACATTTCTAACAAATCACAAAAAAATACCGATTAGTTGGTTAGTTTTTTTATTTCCAAAGACTAATGTATCCACTGAATAGTTCGAACTCTAAATGTAGTGTATAACTTTTAGATTTAATGGAAAATCTTTTACCCCTTGTATATGTATATTCATTTAACAATTCCCCTTTAGGCTGCCAACCGTATTTCTTTCTCCTTCTACCCTTTGAGCACAACTGTACCTGTAATTTACCACTGGGATTCCCCCCTTTTGCCTTGATGCCTTTTGATTATTTTTTAGATTTAAACAACTCTTCCGCTTCACGCCTTGAATTTCATTTGGTAGTCTGAAAGTCTGAGCTTTGATTTGCCAACACCTAGTACTTTACAATCGACAACCCCCCTCCTTTTTAAAGGGGGACGCCACTGTTTATCGGCACAGTGTTGCAAGTATTTGATTAGGAATTTCACTTTAGCAATGCACAAATTTACACTATTTTTTTTGCTTTTGTTGCTCATTTTCAATTTCCAAGTCATCTTGGGAGAGGAGATTTATTGGCAGCCAGGCAGGGGCGTCCATCCAGAGGGGAGGGGGGGCCCTTTTCCAGCTCGTTAGTGACCCTTAGGAAAATGTACGAAAGGGGGGAAAGCCGCGCACATGTCTTGGACTTTGCGCTTGATGCTTGAATTGCTTTTATGCGCCCGACAGTTTGTTTAAAATTATATTACGTATACGCCACGTAGAGCTTCGCTTGGATTGTCAACATGACCAGAAAACTAGTGTCCTGCTTGGCTAGCATTTTTCTCTGGGCTCAGTTTCTCGTTTTTTCCTCTTTTTGTCCTATGTCTGTGTGCTGTGTAAATGAATGCGAAGCAAAATCAAACAATTTGTGCACACCTAGCTCAGGAATTTGTTTGTCGCAGGACTTCAGGGCTCCAATCCTTGTCCAGCTGGCAATCGTCTTACTGTCTACGAAACAAAAACAATGTCAGCACTGCGCAAAGAGGTGTCCTTCGAAACGGGAAAAGGGATGAGAAAATACAGACCAATTTGTTTATAATTTATGGGAGCCCATCTGGGAATATTTATATTTAAGGGTTCATTGCAATAAATTCAGATTTTGAAGAGATTTGTATAATTAGTAGTGACACATTTTATTATGAACTAAAATGTAGCATTTTGGAATATTACAAATTGTACATAAAATTATTTATGAGTTCCTAAATTCATTAATTAACAAAATTCTTGTATTTTCTCTTTATAATAAATTACTTTTTTAAGAGTATATCAGCTATTTTCTTAGAAAAATACAACATTAAAGCCTTTAATAGTCGGGGACTTGCATTGAAATGGTTTTCTAATATTAGGTTTAAAAATTCCAAAGATATGTTTATATTATATAATACCTATATTAATAAACATTTTTTCCCCTTGTCCCTTTACAGTGGCCATTACCTGGACCAATGCCCCCGAGAATCAGTATCCCACTTTGGGTCAGGATTACGTGGTTATGTGCGAAGTCAAGGCCGATCCCAACCCAACAATCGACTGGCTGCGCAACGGAGATCCGGTAATTACAATTAAACAATCTATATTTTATGAGTAAATCACTGACCTGGTTTAATCCATCGATACAGATCCGCACCACCAACGATAAGTATGTGGTGCAAACCAATGGCCTGCTCATCCGCAACGTTCAGGAGAGTGACGAAGGCATCTACACTTGCCGTGCGGCTGTCATCGAAACTGGAGAACTTTTGGAGCGCACCATCCGCGTGGAGGTCTTCATTCAGCCGGTGATTGTATCCCTGCCCGAAACCCTGAATGCCGTCGAGGGCAAACCCTTTGCTGCCAACTGCACGGCAAGCGGCAAACCAGTGCCGGAGATCAGTTGGATTCGAGATGCCACCCAATTGAACGTGGCCACCGCCGATCGATTCCAGGTCAACCCGCAAACGGGTTTGGTCACCATCAGCTCTGTCAGCCAGGAGGATTACGGCACCTACACGTGTCTGGCCAAGAACAAGGCCGGTGTTGTTGATAAGAAGACCAAGCTGAATGTCCTGGTCCGTCCGCAAATCTATGAGCTGTACAACGTGACGGGGGCCAGGAACAAGGAGATTGCCATCACCTGTCGCGCCAAGGGACGTCCGGCACCGGCGATCACCTTCCGACGATGGGGAACCAAGCAGGAGTACACGAATGGCCAGCAGGATGACGACAATCGCATCAATTTGGAGGTTAACTTTGATGAAGAACGTGGCGAGAGCACCGGCACCCTACGCATCTCCAATGCCGAGCGTTCCGACGACGGACTGTACCAGTGTATTGCCAAGAATCAGGAGGATAATGCCTACAAGACCGGCCACATTACCGTTGAATTTGCACCCGACTTTAGCCACATGAAGGAACTGCCACCGGTCTTCTCGTGGGAACAGCGCAAGGCGAACCTCAGCTGCCTGGCCATGGGCATCCCGAATGCCACCATCGAATGGCACTGGAATGGACGCAAGGTCAAGGATCTATACGATACCAATCTGAAGATTGTGGGCACTGGACCGCGTAGCGATTTGATTGTTCATCCGGTGACGAGGCAGTATTACTCGGGATACAAGTGCATTGCGACCAATATCCATGGATCCGCCGAGCATGATATGCAGCTGAAGGAGGCACGTGTGCCAGATTTTGTATCCGAAGCGAAGCCCAGCCAGTTGACCGCCACCACGATGACCTTTGACATTCGCGGTCCACCAACCGAAGTGGGTCTGCCCATCCTGGCGTTCAGTGTGCAGTACAAGGAGGCCCTAAATCCCGACTGGTCGACCGCCTATAATCGCAGCTGGTCACCCGATTCGCCGTACATTGTCGAGGGACTGCGACCACAGACGGAGTACAGCTTCCGATTCGCCGCCCGCAACCAGGTGGGATTGGGCAATTGGGGCGTCAATCAGCAACAGTCGACGCCACGCCGGTCGGCTCCCGAGGAGCCCAAGCCACTGCACAATCCCGTCCAGCACGACAAGGAGGAGCCGGTGGTCGTCTCGCCCTACTCCGATCACTTCGAGCTGCGTTGGGGAGTGCCCGCTGATAATGGGGAGCCCATCGACAAGTACCAGATCAAATACTGTCCGGTAAGTTATGAGTTATGGGCTAAAACTGAAGAACTACTTTAAGAGCGTAACCTTTTATTACAAGCCCTTTTAAGAAGGTCCCAAAAGAAGTTATAATATATATTATATCTAGATACCTAATACTATATATGATAGATATCTTATTATATAAATTTAAGATCCCATGTTCTCCAAGCGAAATATACTTTAAAGAAGAAATATCACTAGAAATAAAACGAATACTAATTGACCTTCATCCTCTTCAGGGCGTTAAGATCAGCGGCACCTGGACGGAATTGGAGAACTCCTGCAACACCGTCGAGGTGGTGGAGACCACCTCATTCGAGATGTCACAGCTGGTGGGCAACACCTATTATCGCATCGAACTGAAGGCGCACAATGCCATCGGCTACTCATCGCCCGCTTCCATCATTATGAAGACGACACGAGGTGAGTCCGATTCAGCTAATAACAATCTCGGCACGTTGCTCTATTCGGCCGGATATAATTCCGGTGTCGGTGCGCTACACAAACGACTGTTCACAACAACAACAACAACAGCCACATCGACAACAACAATCACATCGATAACAACAGCAACAACAACAATCATTACGCTGGCCACCACAATAAGCATAACATTACTTAGTGTCCTAGCCTCAATGTTAGTCTAAAAAAAAAATCGAAAAAAAGATATCTAAAAACCGTCAAAAAGAAGAACTATCAAGTCGATCGATCGATTAGCCGATTCCATTGGGATGTACAAAGAATTTCCAAAATGTGAACGCAGCGTTATCACACACCCACTGATCTTTTTGGCTTTTCGAACGACCGAAATTGAGTACCCGATAATATCGAATTGCATCGTATCGAGTCTATAAGATCCCAGCAAAAAAAAAAGGAAAACATCCATCATATATAACTGAAAAATCTCTATATATATATATACACTCATTCACACACAGACATCATCTACATGATATCCAGTTAAAGACATATTTTTACTGCTCTATATATATATATATATATGAATATGATACATATATCCCAGATATAATCGATAAATTTTGCATACATTTTTGTAGTGTTTATTTCAATTGCGTTTCAACTTTTGTTTTTTGTTCACACTCAGTGTAACATCCCCCCACCCCAGTAATGTCCCCATACCTAAATCATGAAAAGATAAAAACCAAAACCCAACTTTACCCCGATTTCAACTTAATTTGCTCAACGTTATAACTTAATTTCATTGCCTTATGTTTTGAAACATTTTGTGTTTTGCATGTTTTTGTGCGTTCTGAGTCGTCTAGAGCATCTTAACCATCTTAACTTCTTTTATTGATAATAAGCCTCGAATATGTAATGTATACATTCCAATCGAAATGTCCACACACAACACACACCCACTGGGCCAGGAAAAAATGGCAAAAGTATTGCAACGCATTTGACTAAGCATTACAATTCATTCGAGATCGTGTTGTCGTCCCTCTGAGATCGAAACCCATTCATCTTTCCCATTCAAATGCAAAATTCACCACAAATCTCGTCAGTCAGCCGTTGTACGATATATAGAAATGTGAGAGATGCGCGCGTCCCGAATTGAATTTTAGCTTACTATACGCTCTTTTTTTTTATTACCATTCTTAAGCATTTACTTAATTATAATTACCAACAACACACTAAACATTACATTATTTGTGACACGAAATGAAAGAGAAGAAAAACTCGATAATTATAATTTTATATTTTTGTGTGTGTCTGCATTCATCACAGTTTTCGATTGTAATATTATTATTAATACGTATGACGAAACAAAAAAAACCCTGTTAAATGTAAATCTAGTATGTAATGAAAAATGAAAATAGATAAACGCGATGAAAATCTTTTCTGTTTGATATTGGATTACTACCACACTAGAGTTCTTCATTATTATTTTTTATCACATCGATTATTATTTGATTTAATTTGATTTTTTGTGTATACTGCGACTACTTCTTTAGTTAATTTTTTGAATTATAAGCGATGAAAAAGAAAACGTTTCTCAAATAAAACATTCAAAGAAAACCAATGAAACAAACTGTAATTTACTGCAACTGCTGTCGTACTCTTTTATTATTAGTTATGCCTGCGTTGTCTCTATCTCTTTCTCTCTTTCGCTCAACCCCACTCACACTGATCGCCCTCTCTTTCGCTCTCGCTGTGTCGTCTCTGTTCCTCGATTGGTTGTCCTTTTCTTTTGGTAATTTTAAGTATATGTTGTGCGTAGTCCGTTTGTTTGTGTTTGTGTTAGTAAATCCTTTGTGTTTGTGTGTGACGTCTCTATACCTCTCTCTCTATCCTTAAGTGTGTACCGTTAATCCCAAAATTACCCATCCCTTCCGCTTTTGCCTAGACATAACCTCAATTTTAAACCTAAACCTAACCTCAACTTAAACATTTAACCTTGATATTTTGGCTAACCAGTGGACTTAGTGTGTGCATCTAATTAGGCATTTAGTCATAGCTATTATTCTAACCAACAATAACCACATAACTCAACTAAAAACACATTTGTGGCCCTTTTGTTAGAGAGACAAACACTCGAAAGCAAACGCAAACACACACAAACTCGAAACCGAGCCAAACAAAAACAAAAACCAACTAACAAACAACTAACTCACACTTTGCACATTGTGTTTGATCCAACGTCGTCGTCTTCTCAGTAACTGAGCAAAAAAACATAGAAAACTAAAAATCAAGACCAACCAACCACAACGAAATGTTCTTTTGTGTGTTTCCTTTTCTTCCTTTTTCTTCTACCACTTTTTCTTCCTTGTTTTTTCTCTCTTTTATGGTGTGTGTGTGCCACAACCACAACAACAACAACTCCCACTACTAAAATCAATTAAAAACGAACTGTACAAATGCTAAAATGCATTCACAAATTGAATAAATCGACAAACAATCGAAAAAATCGACAAAATATCGAAAAACCAACAGATAATCCTCATCCTTCGCCGAGTGGCGCTGCACCTCTGGCCCAACTGCTTATTATTAGCGCTGCTCTGCCGACAATGATGCTGATTATGCTGCCGACGACGCGCACTGCTTAAACAACCACAGCTGCTGATGCTTCTCCTGCTTCCACCCATCAACAAGCAGTGCTTGGAGGATCCTTCCGCTGGCCGTTCATCATGGGTTTTCCTTTCCCTAGTTTTCGTTTGGTGTGTCAATGTGTAAATAATAAGAAAACTAATTGAAAAATCACAAAAAAAAGGAATAAAATAAAACATACTCTTAACTAGCAAGAAGAAGCGGACATAATTACGTTAAATGTGCTCAAGTAGAGAATATGATCGATAAATATATCACATAGGGCGGGTCACGATTCCATTAACTGTACAAAAAAAACAAAAAACGAAGATCTATGATAGAACCTAGTTAAAAAAAGACGAAAACGGATTGCCAAAACCGAAACACATGCTTACACAACTGATAAATTGTACTTATATGTATCCTATATCCTATGTCTAACCGCTAGAGACCCTATTTTACCACTAAGCCAATGTTATGTTGTTATTTAGTTGTATGTGTATAGCGAGAGCATTTATAGACTACATTCCGATTCCGTACACCCGTACCGCTTAGTTCAATGTGAATTTTACAACACTGCCAAGCGACACAAAAACAAAAAAAAACCCAAGCAAATTTATATATGAAAAGTTTTAGCGAAATTCTACAAGAAGAATAAGAGTAAAAAATATCAAGTGCATACGAGTACAAGTTACATTTACACTCTATACCTTACACCTAAAGTTAGCCAAAGCTTCTTCCATCACTGTTTTCAAGGCAGTTGCAAGCAGTTTAGCAAGGTCTCTGTTCTGTTTTGAGCGCGTAAACGTTAAGAGGGGACAATAAGTAACTCTAACTAAGTTAAAGCGATTACGAATTTTTCCACACAATGGGGGCTCACAAGTGTTTTTACCTTCTGTTGATAGTAAGCGTTTAATAAGCCAAAACTAGAATGCAACTCGATCTAGACGAACCGATATTCCTGTATACACGTTTTTTTAGCAAGCGAAATCGATTTTTCTAGCCAAATATATATCGAAAATTAAAAAAAAAAAGATCAATACAATTTATACCTTTACAATATCTAGTTATACTTACGTATACACATATAGTTAGTGAATAATTCAGCCCGCCTAACGTTGCTGAGATGGGGAAAGCGTTTTTTTTTTAACGCCCTTGGGCAAGCAGTAGGAACTTTCACTGTTCTCACAGATCACACTTAAACACAATGTCATGAATGTTGTAAGCAAATGAAAACGAAAACATAAACGATAACTAAATTGGAAAAAGGAAACGAAAAGAAAGTCTACCACTTAAGAAGTTCATTTTGGGTAATAAAGAGAAAACTTTAACAGAAAGCAGTGCGTGCGTGTGAGACTTGGGACAGGGTTGCCACCAGCATTTCGGATGCCGCCAGGTAACAAAAAGGATGTGTTTAACGCCTATATATGTATCTATGTATTATAACCTGTTTATTTGCACTGCACACGAACAACCGCAGACACTAACAGCTGAACAACCAACAATCCAAATTTCTGTATTCCCAAAACGAGAGAAATCTGTTGATAATAAACCTTATTGTTGATTGTTAATTGTTGATTATGTTATAGTTTTAAAAAACCGAAGCAAAGCACTCTAGGCAAACGAATCCCCAAACCTTCTATATAATCCCCCTCCCGCACACATAATGTACATACAATACACTTCTATTTAACATAAGGTAAAACAATTATATCCCTAAGTTGAACTGCTTTACACTGCTTGTATACTTTGCATATTGGCCTATTTCTGTATTTTGCAATTTGTAAAAAAAAAACTTGAACACTTTCAACCAACCGCTTCTTTCTCTCACTCACCGACCACTTTCTCTATTTCTGTGCTGAGCGAATACCCCCAATAAATCCCCGACCAAACTTTCCCACCCAATTGCATGCTTTATTTGTAAACTCCCCTCGACTTTCGATATAAGAAAAAAAAAACCGAAGACAAAAAAGTGAAAATTCATATTGCTAAGTTTGTTGCTTTGTTTGAAAATGCTTTTCATGTTATGTCAATTGGTGCAATTTGAAAATGATTTTGTATTTCCCTTTTATTTTTGGTTATTATGATTGCTACTATATTATAACTGTTATGATTTCGTTATGTTTAACCTTAGTTTCGACTAATTTCAACCACAAAATAATACACACACAAAAATGTAAAATATGTTTAAACGATTAACCAGCGATTAAGAAACAGAGTTTTAAGTGTGTAAGATTAGCTGTTAATTGGAGGACTTTTCCTAGGCTAGTGAGCCAGGTGCTGGCACCGTACCACCTAGAGATACGTATAGTTAACACCCCCTCTCTTTATAAATCAATCTGAATGACAACTTACTAATGGAGTACACTTGTTTCCCCCAACCACAACCGCATCCCGGCTACCGTCTGCACACTCTCTGATCCGTAAAAAAAAAACATATAGGAATCGATGTCATCCAGGTGGCTGAGCGACAGGTCTTCTCCTCGGCGGCCATCGTGGGTATCGCACTCGGCGGCGTCCTCCTGCTCCTCTTCGTGGTGGACCTTCTCTGCTGTATCACCGTCCACATGGGTGTCATGGCCACCATGTGTCGCAAGGCCAAGCGATCGCCCTCCGAGATCGACGACGAGGCCAAGCTGGGCAGGTAAGCTCCATCGATTTTTCTTATACCGTGTATGTCCTTCGCAGATAAAAGTGATATAAACCAAAGCTTATTTGATCTACATTTACTTGAAGTATAGCAATTTAAATTGTATAAACCTTCATATAAACCAAGTCATATCTGATTTAATTTACATTTTTAGATAATCAATCACCTATCGACGTTTTCGATAACTTTAAATGTTCTCACATTTTTTAGATAATTTTAAAATCGATAAATATAAAAGATCAAATTAACCTCGAGTTAGATCACTAAAATCTGTAATCTTATTTTTTTCTTTACCTAATTTGATTTGAAAATATTTGACGCAAAGCGACAAAACAAAAAGAATATTGCACTAAAAATAAGAATCGGAATCGAATTTAACATTTGTGCTTTTTGCGTTCTGCTTGTGTTTATTCCCCACACGCTCCTATTTTGCGATAAAAAGCCCAACTTACAGGCGCCAGGACTTGGAGTACAATTGGGTTTATGCGCGGCCCAAGTCCTTGTTGTTCAATCGCAATTCCCTGATATCGGTCTGAGCCATTCGACAAGTCCCGAGGGACTCTTCAAAATTTAATTTAAAATTCCAAATTGTTAGCGATTTTCCTTTTCGTTTGCCATTAAATTTTTAGTGCAATATTTTGAATGTAATTCAAAGACCAAAACAGAACAACACAAACCGAGTCACTAATATATTTCAAAAACTTACACTCGTTTACACGAATACACCAAAATTTGCTTCAAAATCATTTCCTTAGTTTGTTGGCTAATTGTAAAATTAAAATAAAAGTGTGTTTAAAAAAAATTTTTAGGTGTTGTAAGGGTTACATTGAGAAAATAACGTACATTATATTTTTTTCAATAAATGTAAGAACAAATTTGCATTTAAGTGTACTGAAATATCATTTTGTCATTACTAAAAAAAGTTATAAAATGTTTAAAAGACATAATAATATGGAATATTTTAAACAAATAAATCTATATAAAATAAACGAACAGTTATTACCGCAAAAAACACTATATTAGCCAACGCTTACGTTTTGATAAAAAAAGAACACAGCCAACATCCATACAAAATAAACACACATTTATTTCTGTTTCATCATTGTTGTCACTTGCATACCAAAAACTCCATTGCTATCTTTGTACTCTACTCTATCTTCAATACTAAATCAACCTCATCATGTATTATTCCAATCATCCAATCACACATCCAACCAAACCAACCAAATAAATCAAATTAAATCGAATTAAAACAAATCAAATCCAACCAAAAACCGAACCACATTCACAATATCAACTACCAACCCAAAACCATCTAACCAAGCAGTCTTTACGGTTGGCGTTTTCCGCTACCTTATTGCAGTGGTCAGCTGGTAAAGGAGCCGCCACCATCGCCGTTGCCACTGCCGCCGCCCGTCAAACTGGGCGGTTCGCCCATGACATCGCCATTGTACGTACCCCCGTCTTCCATTTCCATTTCCGTTTTCGTTACTGTTACTGCTTCTGTTTCTACTTCCATTTCCGTTTCCGTTCCGTTACCGCTTTTCATTTTGATTTTCTTCGCTTCCGCTACTCGGCCTGTCTGCATCTGCATCCGCATCCTTTTTCGTTTTGCCGTGATGTGTTTCTGTTACTGCCCTGCTCTCAATAACTATCATCCTATCACCTATCCAAAATACCTCATAAGTCATCATCAGCTAGCACTGCATGGCCACAAAACTCTAGATAAGTTGTAGTACTTGCGCGGGTATGACACTTTTAAGGATCTTTCGCGTGATTTTAAAATAAAAACTTAAGTACTCCATCAAATTCTTACAATTTTAAAAAATCTTAAAAGAAGAACTAAAGAAACTGTCTTATGCAAAGCAGTTAATATTGATAGATAGCAAGCAGTGTGTATGGTGAGATACAGTTTAAACCTTATGTATATTTTTAGATAATTTTAAAAATTAAATTCTGTTAAGGGTATAAGAAAATAAATGAAACAAAATATACTACTAATATATAAACACCAGTGTCATACCCAAGTTCAAAATTTAGTTTTAAACTAAATATATAAAATAGCAGTCTGCACTGCTTGGCACTGCTTTAGCATGGCTGTAATGACAGTTGAGATTTGAATTCAAATTAATGCCACAATCTATAACCAATTTCCATTTCCTCTTGACTTTCGCAGGGATGAAAAGGAGCCGCTACGCACGCCCACTGGCAGCATTAAACAAAACTCGACCATCGAGTTCGACGGGCGATTCGTGCACTCACGCAGTGGTGAGATAATCGGCAAGAACTCCGCGGTGTAAGGAGGGTCTCCAGAACTCAAGGAAATCCAGAGTCCAACCGCAATGTGCACAAAACAAAGTTGAGGGAAAATACACATACTCATATGTAAACCATATGATATATGTATGATGATCTAGCGCGAACAAGCCAAAGCCAAAACTGGGGGAAGAAAACTTGAATATCGATCGATTGGCACACTAAGTTGGTTTTAATTTACTTTCGTACACAGCTTAAATCTAACTAAATGTCTTACTATAATACATACGATATCTTAAAAGCATTTAAAACATAGTACATTAAGCTCGAAAAACCGGCAAGCAAACAAACAAAAGAAAGAATCACTCCATGTCGCTTCATTTTCTAGTTTGAACAAGTATTTTATATCGCTACATTTGCTTTGTTTCTCCTTAGTCAGATTAAAAAAACACAAGAACTCAAAAATTTCAAATAACGATGAACAAAAATGGGAAGAATAAATAAAACAGAACGAGATGATAAAGAAAGGACCTAGCCTAAGTTATATATATATGAACATATATACGTGTGCAAGAAAGAAATCTTAAATTAATGCCTTACAAACAAAAAATTACATTTATTTAGCAGTTAAAGCAAAGAGAAGGGATTTATGCATGTAAGCCGCAAGGAATGAGAACGATTTCTTTAGTATAACTAACTTAAACATGCCATAAATAAGTTTTAACATTAAGTTTGCCCCCTGATCATCATCCCCCACCAATTCGTAGTACTTAAAACGCTGAACAAAAGACTTGCGAGCATTTCTTTCCACAAAACCATGACATTAAAACGGATAGATTGAAGGAGGAGCAACAAAAGAAAGGACTTGAATATTTAGTTGATATCGAAATCCTTGGTTTCCTATTGCTAATTCGTATACTTAACCACCAGAAAGTGTAATCCACAGACGGCACTTAATGAAAAATGCTCAATGTACATTAATGTTGACGAAATTGAATATTTGAAAATGTTTACAAACTGCTTAGCTTAACTGCTTGCAAAGCGGAAATGAACACACGCATGACGTTTCCGCATCCGGTTCATCCCACACAAGTTCAAAGTCGATGAGAATAGTGCGCAAATCGAAACTAACCCAAGTTAATTGCTAAGTTTAGAGAAAACGGAGAACTACGAGATTGCCAAACATTAACAATTCATTTTCTTTCATCCCACTTCCATCAAACAATTGCAAATCGCTCAGTTTTGTGTTAAAAGTATTTTCTTATGTATGTAAAAATTAAACAAATTGTAGTTAAGAGATCTAAAACGCATTAATCTAACGGATATATAAATCTAAAAATATATATATGTATGTACATGTATTTAAATTTACTCGTAAGTTTTTTTTTCTACACAAAACAAATAATACAAAATAAATAAAAAAAAAAACAAAAAACAAAAGCGAACTACAAATATGTAACCACGCCGATCTAAATGTATGTATGTTATATCCATATCCCCATGGAAAATGCATTTTTATTTGACCCCCGCAAAAATCCTCGATCCGATCCTTTTCGCTGAGATCCCCCAACTTTTTATGTTCGTTGCCAAGCCAATGAGCTATTTGTAGCTTCTGTTGCCAGTTAAGTCAAGCGCCTTGTCAGAGCTTTTTACCTATAAATATATATACACACACGATACTATACAAAAACCCTATCGAATAACCCACAAAGCGAACCCAAATCGAGATTACAGGAGGCTATATGAATTTGAATTTGGATGCAATTGTTTACGAAATTGCCGGTCAAGCATATGAAATATGTTGAGAAAACCAAACGGATCGAGCCACTCGATAGCTCCGTTCGGCGGCAGAGTGTAGCTTTTTATATGAACTAAACAAAATTGATGGAAAATTATACACTGAAACTGAAACGGGGGAAAATAAATCGTATTTACTGTACTATACTTCCGAATGATGTAGTTTTATTTCCCATTTCGGGTGGTGCATTCATGGAATGGTTATATATGTATAGAAAAAATATAGAAAATGGCAAAAAGACCTAAGCCACTTGTTGGTGCAAGTGTCTCAAGTCCCGTCTTTGTGTATTTATTTCTGGCACTCTGCTCTATTTATTCGATCGTTTATGGGAACAAGCACTTGAGAATTATAAGGTCCCACCCTATGATATTTATCTAAAAATACACCCCAGCCACGACACAATCCAATCGCAAAGTGGTTGTGAAACAGGCTATTTAAATTATCAGTTTAACGCTATTGTTTAACTAATAATTAGATTATCTTTTCCCAATTGTTGGTTGCGAATCATTTTATTATCAATTCTATTGGCGTTTATCAGGAGGCACACAAGGAAAGCTTACATTCTGCCATTCTGTGGATATTTTACAATTTGCAGTGGATTAATGTACAATTAATTGGGGTAAATTAAAAAGCACTTAATGTTTAAATACAGTTTAAAGCGGCAACTCGTTTAATGACTTTGAATAGGAGGCACATATTGGGGCTAACTAGTTCGAGGTAAAACAAAACCATATCTGATATCGGGTTTTGGGAGTACCAACCTGCAGATAGACTAGGGACTATCTTACACAGATATGTTACATTGATTTGAGCATTGTACAACTAGTAGTATTTCATAATTGAAACTTGCGCTAATACTCTCAGGGGTGTCACAAAAATCTCCTTTGGTTTATAATCTCTTGTGCTTTCACGAAATCCATACAGATACGTTTTTTTTGTGTGCAGTTTGGGATTTGAAAATATTAAAATCTATGATTGAATTGCACTATTAAAAATATTTAGGAAAATAAAAGTTTGCTTAGTCTTTTCGTTTAACATAATGCCTTCACCATGTTTTTACAAAATAATAAAGTAACCGATAATAGGGCACCATTGCTTACAAGCAACGATTCTGGTTATAGTTTTGAATATCAGCGTAAGTAAGATATTTTAACTAGACTATGAGGAAACATGAATCTCTGTAAACAGCGATATTTTTCCACGACAGTTTTAGGACGAACACATAGAAATAAATTCATTAGGATGACAGCTTGGTATACCTGTATATACAGTGGGCTACCTGGGGCTAGACCTCCATGCCGCCGTCAGATCGCTTGCCCTTCTTCAAGAGCGCCTCCTCGGCGGTCAGCTTGGTCTTCTCGGTGCGCGTGTGCCAAACGAGGACATCCCTACAGCCATTGGCCAGCGGCTGCAGCTGATCCCTGGTGGTCAGGTGCCTCAAGATCTCGCTCTCCTGATAGCCCCGCTGCACCTCGTACGAGAACATGGCTTGCGGATTCCGAATGAAGAGGTCCATGCTGATGGCAAAGGCGGCCATGTCGAGGGGGAAGGGCCGCTCTGGTCGCCAGGCGGCATTGAAACCGGTCACCTTGGTGCCATCCTCGGTGAGCAGGGGTCGCTCAACCATCAGGCCGCCGACCAAGCCCACCGGCCAGACGCCCACGCGTCCCCTTTCGATTTTGCTCATCTCGGCGAAGAGTTCTGTGGAATAGGAGTTGTCGTCGTCCATGAAGAACACTATCGAATGCCGGTCGACGTCCACGTGGCCCCTCAGCCAGGCCAAGGCCAGATTTCTCTGCTCCACGCCGCGCGGCTTTATCCAGTTGGGGTCCTTGCCCTTCAGCTTGAATTCCGGCGGCGTCTTGGTGTTCAGCTGCGTGGAACGCTTCTCCAGGCCGGCCCTTTCCAGCAGGTTCCTCACCAGCGAGGTGGTGGCATTCGTGTCCTCCACAATGATCCAGTGCAGGTGCGGCAGCAGCATGAACAGGTGTGATAGTCTGGGTTGTTGGATGGGTATTACTTAAGGGATGGATCACTATAAGGAACACTTAGGGGTACTCCACCTGGTTAGCTCGGCCTTCTGGGCGGGCCGTGGATATGTGGGCGTGACGGCGTAGATCGTGGGCAGCGTGTCCGCCTGGACGTACATGGCCTGCAGGTACTCCGGACCCTGGCAGGTGCGCTTGCCGTTCCTGTGGACCATCATCAGCACCACCAGGAAGACGATGATCAGGATGAGGACCTGGCGCGGCCGAATGCGGACCTCCGACATCCTGCGGCAGTTGAACTTCGTAAAAAACCCAATTTTGGTAAAACAAACAATTGGGCAGCCAATGTGGCTAAATAACGCCGAGCCAACTGGCAAAGTAACGCAAACGCTTCCAAAATCTTTAGTGCCTAGTTTGGTCACACTAAAAGCTTTTAAGACAACCGTTAATTTTTAAAATAGAATTCAAATAGCATTTAAACTAAGAAATTATTATTTTATAGTACTTACTGAAATAAGTGCCATATTTTACACCTATTTTGCTATTAATTATAAATTTTGGTTAAGAAAATGTTGCGGGAATTGACCAACAAAAATTCTTAAGGTTTTAAAGGTTTTAAATATTAAATTTTTTAATAATTTAGAATATTTCATTTTTTATTTTTTAAGAATATTAGAATTGATTTTATTTTCAGTTTCTAGAAATTAACTTGAAAGCAACTTCCACAAATGTTAATACTTAGCCGACTTATAACGATTTTTTAAGGTATCTCTATATGTTTTTTAAAATAATGTTTCAGATGATATAGCAAAGATTTCTAAAAGTAAATATAAGAGCAGGCCTGTACATCAAAGGTATACATTTAAGATTCCTTTCCAGCAGTCTCTGAGTTAGATCTCCAAAGAGCAGTCACCAAATTCAAGCATCACACATCCGATCACCTGAAATTCCTGGGCGAACAACCACCTCAATATTATAGTTTAGAATACTGAGTTAGCACCACAAAAGATGGCCCAGCAGCCGAGCGACAAGACCAAACCCAAGACCGATCCCAAGTCGCGAAAACTCAAGTTCGCCGGCTGTTGCCACCTGAAGGATGAGGCCCTGGCTCGTCTCTACAAGATCGACCGTCTGACCGACGAGGAGCTGGCCTCTGTGGGCCTGCAGCGCAAGTCCCTGATCGATGACTATCGCCATCTGCACGAGCTCTCGCAGATGAGGAAGTGGGAGAACGGAGTCCGCCCGGCTCGTCCGGCTCAAACCCATAGGAGCCGCTTCTCCCGAATGCCCCAGTTTCGCCTCCAGGAGTACAAGCCGGTCAAGTTGTATAAATTCCAGTTGCTCAACCAGTTGGTACACGTGATGAGTTTCGACAAGGATTCGGAGACCATATTCAATGAGAAGCAGTTCGAGTTCGATGCCGATTACCATGAGGACGAGGAGGTCCAGAGGCTGCCGGCCAAGGAGCGCAAGCGTCGCCGCTTCGAGTCCTTCTGCGACCATCTGGACAACATGTTCATCTGCGGCGATCGCAACATGGCCATCGACCTGGTCGTCGATGCCCTCATCCGTTTGAACAGGCGCCGCAAGCTGAACCCACCCACTGGGCCCGCCAATCCCAGTCGCCTCCTGCCGGTTCCCCGCCGGGAATACTAACTATACAAGGAATCTGGTGACATAGTCCATAATCCTATCTCACACCACCCAATCCCGAAATCATTCCAAAGCGTACAGTATTATTGAAAATAATGGAAAATCGAAAGCACTCGTTTTCTTTTTTGTTAATTTTTATTTCGATTCTCCACACAAATACACTTCTCTTCAGTATATTATATTTTAAACACATTTTAAATTAAATTTCGATTTCCCATTCAAATACGTTTCTCAGTTGCTGCCTCGATTTTTTTTTTGTTTTTCGCATGTACAAATATTGGTATGTATAAGTTATGTATATGGATGGGTTCGGGGGTTTGGGGGTTCGGGGCTTGGGAATCTGGGGTTACTAATAGGCTTCGTCAGTAGTAGTAGTCGAGTACATATGTGTATATAGAAATTATGTATACATTTATATAAATTTAGGGTAGTTGTCTAGTACGGGAAATTAACACCAAAAGATCTTTATAATTTATAGGTTCTTAAATAAATAAAGCCCAATAGTTCAATATTATAAATAGAATCGGATAGATCATAGTAAAGTATTGGGTATCTAGGAGAATTTGAAGAATACAGAGAAAATTTGATTGGGGAAAAACCCACCTAAGCATATGAATAATTTGTAAGATTTTCCCTACGTGACCTGTGGTCTCAAGACCCCGTACTAGACCTCTACCGAATTTAGAGTTAGCTCCATTCACACGCTTATAAACATCTTGATCTGCAACTCGATCCATTCACACTGGCCTAACGTATCAAATAGGTGTTTTCATAGAGTTCTTCTTTAGCTATCCAATAGACTTAGTCGTAGATTTTTGTATATGTATGTATATCTATGATTATAGTTCCCACTGCGCTCGCTGCTGCTCCAATTCTCGCCACTCCACTCCGTTCCGTTCCCAATTATTGTTATTTTGTATTCCAAACTCAACAAGTGCACTCAAGACGGAAATAATGCAGGTTGAACTGTACGCAACTCGAGCGATAACTCCGATATCCAATATCCGATAACTGATAAATTGAACAATACGCTAGCTACGCAAAATCGAAATTAAAAGGCGGAACTTAAAACAATTCTAGTTTTGGTCTGTTGGCCGACATCTCAGCCTCCAAACTCCAAGCTCGAGCCACTTCCGTCCTACGAATATTATCGAAAAATGTGGTTAACTATATAGCGGGGAAAATAAGTGTCCGATAATCCTGATCCTTCATATGCCTCTCTGTTTTTTGTTGGTTTTTCGAGTCACAATTTACTATTTATATACACATACACACAGCTACAATATATATTTTACATAAATACACATATAAGAAACTTTTTTTTTGTGTTTTTCCTTTTGTTTATATGTAATTTATAATATTTCAGTATTAGTTTTATTTACTGGCCTAGCGTATAATTTATTTTCAATTTTGTATTCCATATATTCTCATTATCTGGGCTTTGTGTTTCTTGTTTCTCGTTAGTTCTCAATTGTCTAAAATTGTTGCAGTGTACATTGGCTTAGTTTGACTTAGTGGTTGTATATAACACTAGTTTACACGAAAGATGTACGTCTTTAAAAACACGTTTCTTAGACTAATTTGAGTTTGCTGAAATAGAAAATGGATGCCGAAAGAAGAACTTAAGGGCCTTTTTGATATATTCGCAAAGAACGTGGTTATTAGACAGACATATCTTAGGAACCATAGGTCCAACCAGCAGATAATGTATACCTCCAGGAAGAGCAACTGATCTTGCCTAATAAAGCAAAGCAAATATTTAAAAAATATTTAAATAATCGAAAAATGTAGAGAAGCTACAGTCCCCTTAGCAAAATTCGCTTATTACTAGACAGATAATTCTTTGTCCCATCTGGTGGTATACATTTTCGTCTGCTTAGCCTATAGTTCGCTTGATCTTAACAACTTCGTAAACATCAGCCTCTTAGTAATTAGAAAATATAAGTTCATCGCCAAAAAGGGCCAATTTGTGTAAACTAGTGTGATTTTCTTAGATTCACCTTAATGCGTGTGGTACAAATACATATATTTCATTTTTTCCATATATTCGTCCTCCCTGCAACTTAGTTAAAATTTCTCTGGCTTTCATTTTTTTTTTTTTGATTCTGTTTTGGATGGTTTACATGGTTTAGAGCGGTACAGCAACAGCTCTGGCCGAGTGTTGCTTTAATGGGGGGCTTAAAGGTTTGGGGGTACAGGATTCGGGGTTAATTGATATTGAATATTTGTCTTCGCTTTTTTTCGGTATTTTACTTTACGTTTATTCTCAAAATATACAGCACATAAAATTCCAATTGAAGCAAAACAGTTTCACATACATTTGAAAACATTTCGCACTGTTTGTTCTGCTTATTCGGTCTTAAAGAGTAGGCAATCCAGATCGGGTTCTCTAATGATTAGCTTTAAATAGGTTTTCTCGATTCGCTCTCTAGATAATTTCATTTATGTATTGTTTTCTGTAAATTTTATTCTGACACTTTGTTCTTACTAAATGGTTTCCTGCTCTTAATTACTCGATTTTAAACGGTTAACGTTTTGCATTATCAAAAAAAAGTTACGTTAATAGATGCGCGTATGTATAATGTATATTCCTAGATATAGCAATTTAGTTGCGCTTTTTATGCTACGAGTTCACTTAACTTTTATTTTGTTTCTCCGTCTCCAAATCATTTCCTCTTTAATTTTTGTTTTTTTTATATTTTTTTTTTTCGATTTTATATTTTAATGGTTACAATATCTAACCTTCTTTTACCCTTTGGAGAGACCTTCTGAGGCTCTCCCTGCTAAACGGCGGCATTTTTCGTAAGTGCATAATAGTTTTTATAGTGTTTTTGCTGGTTTTTTGTGGTTTTCTGTTTCTGTTTTCTGTTTTCTGCTTCGCGGTTATTCTGTTTAACATACTTTCCTCATGAGGCTTATTTATGGCTAGCCGGAGCTAAGGAGCGGGCCTTACATAGTTTACTTTAAATAGTCGTTATCATACACACACATATCAAATATTTTCCGTGGGGCTTTCTTTCCTCTCTGTAACACAATAAACCCAAGGGTCGAGGTCGAACTGCCCCCTAAACTTCTGGTCTCATAATATGTACACGCGACGTTGACTCTGTCTAAGAACTAGGATTAGTTTTATTTTCTGCTCTTCCAATAACACGCCCCCCCAAAGTTGAGGGGCGTTTTGAAACAAAGACAAAAATAAAAAAAAACGGTTGCGTAATAGTAGTAATAATAATTAAAGTACAGTAATAGTAATAGTAATGGTAAAACGTTGCGTTTTAAGGAGCCAGAAGGTCGTAAATTAACAAAAGCAGATCCAAATGCTTGATTGAACATCACTATGCATCGCATCTTGTGGCGAAAAAACGGTTAAATCGCGGTTAACTAATGTTAAATAAATATCCACTTATAGCTTCTCCTCCGATCCCAATTACATTCTCGCGTAAGTTCGTAAGTTCACTTTCTTAGTTATGCTCTCCTCCTAATTCACAGCTGTACGAAGGGGTTTTTGGGGTTCCTGTGCTCATAATCGTTGGAAATCCCCGCCCCCTCGATCTTCTCCTGGCGATGGTTTACCCATTGGGCGCATGTCCCCACATAATCGACCTCCATTCTAAATAGATCCTATACTCCTAATCTCAGGCACTCCCTCGCATTCATACTCTGGAAACACAGACACCCCCACTTACACCTGACACTCCTCGACAATCCTCACAATCTTGACAATCCTCACTATCCTCATAATCCTGATCCTACGCTGCCGCGCTCGCGCTTGTAAATTGCAATCAATAGTTACTCTATTGATTCGTTACATTAATTAGCATAAAAGCGTATTGTTATAGCAATTATTTATAGTGTATGTACGATATCGGTAGATGTATAAACGATGGCCCAGCACAAAGTAAAAAAAAATATATAAACAACTGAACATGCAATTCGAACTAAACTCCTCCCCTGTCTTCAACCGATGTTGGATGCTCTCGTTAAATTGCTGCCGATATTGCTGACGTTGCTATTGCGATTGGTGTTGCTGGTGTTGCTGCTGCTGCTGTTGCCTTAATGTTGGTGATCTCGAAGATGTCGCTGGTGACACAACGACTGCTGAATCGGTTGGTTTCTAGGTCTCCTGCTCCTGCTCGTTATAGTATGTGACATACTTGCTATTGGCAATGGCATTCCAGGCTGCAAAGGGCGAAACAGTGGGTTAATCATGCAACTAGAGCTGATATTAGGCAAATCCTTATCATTAAATCTTTAAACCGCGATTCATTTACAAATATAGGATAGTTGTCAACGTTTTTCCCCCAACCCGAGTACTCACTGTTGGCGATGTAGTCGACGATAAGTTCCGTGTTGGTCATCATCGCCGGTCGCGAGGACGTCTGCGGCAGAATAGTAGCCTCCTCCGCCTCCGCGGACGTCGTAGGTGCATCCGCCTTGAGGTCGGCCATGAAGCTCAGTTCCTGCAGGCTCTCATCGTCCTCGTCGTCGTCGTCGTTATAGGCCATGAACACGGGCAAGGCAACCTTCGCCTCCGGATTTGGATTTGTATTGGGATTCGGGTTCGGATTGGTATTAGACTTGGTCTTGGCCTGCGACTGAGTGGCCTCCTGTTCCTGTGAGTTGCTGCGACTGCAGCTGGTGCTTCGAGCAGCGGCGGCGGCACGAGCAGCGGCTATGATGGCCGCCTCGATGTCGTTGCACGTTTCCAGCTGCTGCATCGAGATGGAGTTGGCACTTGGCAGCGTCTCCTCGCTGCTGCTGGCCTTGCTCAGGAAATTGTTGACGTGCTCCTTAATGGACGTATTGGCGGCACCATAGATGCCACTATCCCCTGACTGATTGGCCACTCCTCCCAGCATACCCGAAATGGATGCCAAACAGGCGGCACCATTGCCGCCGGAGGAGGACGAAATCGAGACCGAGGACGATGAGGTGGATGTGCTCGCCGAGGAGGACGACGAGCCCGAGGGCGTGGACGAGTTAATGAGACTGACGGCGCTCGATGAGGTGGCGGATGCTCCCGCATTCGGCGACGATTGTGCCGCCTCCGCGGAAATCGAGAGCATATCCAGGCTGGCCGAGCTATTAACCGCATCCGAGGCGGCACCGGAATCGTTCAGCTGCTGATCACTGCTCGCACTGACATCCTGCTGAAGCTCCTGCTTCTTCTCTGGTTGTTTCTCCTGGCTATCCTCCTCCTTATCCAGTTCTTGGTCCCCGTCTTCCGTATCATCTTGGCCCGCATCCGAATCCGCCTCTGTTTGCTGCTGCTTATTCGAGGCCTGCTTGTGCTCGTCCTCCATTTCATCCTCCAAGTTGTCGTCAAAGAGCTTCAGCTCATCTTCGTTAAAATCACCAAAGATGAACTCGTTGTTGCTCCTGCCCGCTTCGCGATCATCGTTTAATATAATCACAGCACGTCTGCCGCCGGTGGCCTCTAAAACGGCCCCGGCTCCCTTGGCAATGCAGTTACTGCTGGCCAACTTATGGATGCCGCTGATCAGCTTTTTGGCTCCCTCGGTCTGCGTGGCAGCCGTGGTCTTCTGCGTGGTAGTGGTGCTAGTGCTGGTGGTCGTCTTGGAGGTGCTGGCCAGACTGACTGTCGGCTCCTCTTGACTAGGCTTCGTTGGCTTCTTGCTGTTGCTGCTGTTGCTGCTGCTGTTGCTGCTGCTGCTGCTGGTGCTGCTGGGCGATAGCTCCTTTGGCTTGGCCTTGGCCTTGGCTGAGGATGAAGCTATAGAGGGACATGGAGTCGGAGCTTGATCTGAGGATGACGATGAACCAGGAACTGTAGCTGCAGCAGGAGCTGTGCCTGCGACAGCGGTTGAGGTAGTTGTTGCTGCTGCTACTGCTGCTGCTGTCGGCGGCGATGTGGGCAAAGAGGCTTTTTCCTCCAGTTGTTGCTTGGCTGCTGCCGCGAAGTTGTACAACGAAGCCGAGGTGGATGCTGCGACGGCTACGGACACATTATTGGTGCTGTGCCGCTTGACAGTCTTCTCCAACGCCGGATACTGTTGGTCCAGGTTGCTGCTATTACAGCTGTAGGTAGCATCGTGCTCCACACTCTTGGACTTCTGCAGAGCCGGCGGCGAAGAGGATGTCGAAGAGGTGCTGGCGTTAGAGCTGCTGACACTGCTGCTCGTGTACGCGGCTAGGGTGGGCGTGGCCAGGCTGCAGGCGGGCACCTGCACTTGCGCCTGCAGCTCCGGCGAGTTGGTGGACTCCGCATCGCTGCTGCTGCTAGGAGGCGAAGCATTGAGGCTCTGCGAGTAGCTGATCGAACTGGACGAGGACGGCGCAGTATTTTGGTTGCTAACAACTGCCGGCTGGTTGGCGGCACTAGCAGTTCCAGCCGCTGGCGTAGCAGCTCCCGGTAGCTCTGGGAAATCGGGTCGTGACTTGGACTTGCCGCCACTCCTGGCCTGGAACTTGTCGCCCAGCTCCAATTCCGTGTCGCTGGCCGTGGCATTGTTCAGGGCCTCCTGCTTGTTTCGGGCAATATCCGCATACGAAATGGGAGCCGGTGAATTGTTGTTCTGCTTGGCCTGGCGCTGACTGGCGGCCTGTGCCGCCCGCTGCTTGTTGTTGCCACCGCCAAGGCTCTTCTTTTTGCCAGTCTGGATGGGCAGCGAGTGGACCGAGTCGAGATCACTGGAGTCCGACTTCTCCGACGGCGGCATAGACGACGTGGACTTGCGACGCGAGCTGTCCACCTGGTTGGATACCGCCGAGCCGCCATGATGGTGATGATGGTGGTGGTGATGGTGGTGATGATGATGGTGTTGCCCCTGTTGCGCCTGGTAGTGCTCCTGGTATTGTTGCTGCTGCTTGTAGTTAGCAGTGCCTCCTCCGTTGTTGTTGCTGGTGTACGGGGTGTAGTAATGCATCCGCTGGGACATCATGTTGGAGGAGGCCGACTTGGTGATCTGCTGCATACGTTGCAAGTTGCCACCTGTACTGGCAGCGGCCGCCACCGCTGCATCGTCCATGGTGACGGCACGCTGCTTCTTTGGTTTCTTCTTCTTGGTCACGACATGGAATTCGGCGGTTTCCGACAGCACGGTATTCAGGGCATCCAGCTCAGACATGCGCGCCAAGGCGGGCAGCGCCAGTGGCAGCTGCTTCTGGCCCAGAGACTCTGGCTCTGACCAGGCGGCTGACATTTCCTGGTGGTCACCCAGGTACTGCAACTCCTCGGTGCCCCAAGATCGCCGCTCGCCCTTTCGTTGCTGCGCTCCCGGATTGCCCGTGTTTCGCACTTGTACCGTGTGCTGCTCCTTGCTGCAGTTCTTGCTGATGTCTGCCACGGAGGCCGAGTTGTGCTTGCTCCCGGAGCTCGAGGTCGACGATCCACCCGAGGCGGAATTGTTCGGGCCCTTCTTCTGGCGCATCATCTCTGTGGTCGCCGATTGGCGCTTCAAATCATCCACCTCCATTTTCGAGCAGCTGCGCAGCTCCTCCAGCGAATTGCTCTTCTTGAGCTTGTTCTGCTTCTTGCGCTCCTTCTTACGCTGTCCCGCCGCATTGCTTCCGCCACCATTGACATCGTTCTCAATGTACTTGACCAGCTGCTCGACGGGATCATTGCCCCGATAGCCGGCCACAGACTCCACATCCACGGTGGTGGTGTTTCTTTCCTGCTGCGACTTCTTCTTTGCCTTCTGCTTGGTGCTGGGCTGCTGTATGCCAATGCCGATTCCCGGTCCAGCCGCCACCGTACCTCCTCCCGGTGCCTGCTGCAGCTGACTGTACGATGCAGCCACCGCTGCCGCTGCCATGGCCGTGGTCGTGGTGTTCGTGCCCGTGGAGAGCAGCGTAGAGACGCTACTCTGACGGTGGGCAGTCGACGAGGTGGGTGCACTGGCTCCCACCGTGGTGGTTATTAGGGCCGTGAACTGGTTTCCGTTGCCATTGCTGCTGGTGGTGACTCCGCTGGCTCCATTGCCGCCAAAGCCATCGCTCAATGCATTTCCATTCTCGTCCAGCTGGCGCTGCAATAAAAAAGTTTGGTTATTAGCTGGGATCAGAAAAGGTTGCATACGCTGGACTTCTTTTTTTGCACTGATTTATTCTTGTTCTTATCATAAAGCTCTCAACTCACCGTAGTGGCCTTGCCACCCATGGACGCAGCTGCCGCCGACGCTGCGGCGGAGACCATGCGTCCAATCTTTGCGGGACGCAGATCGCCGGAGAGCGCGTCGGAGGAGGCTCCGCAGTTACTGCCGCCGGAAGAGGTCGAGGAGGAGGTCGAGGGCTTGCTGCTCTCAATGGCAGCTGGCGAACCAGCGCCGCCGCCGTACACTGAAGAGCAGGCCGTGTAGTTGTCGTTGAGCGACACATAGCCGGCCTCCACTTTGCGCTTCTGCTCCTCCAGGCCGAGCCCGAATTGTCCAGTGAGGGCGGCCAGATAGTGGGCCTGCTGCTGCAGCTGGCTCCTGGCGGACACCTCCAGGACGGAGAAGTGTAGCGGGTCGTCGATTAGGAACTCTTTGGCGGCACCGCCGTCCCTGGCCTCCGCAAGCTGCTTCGGCTGCTTCGGCTGGCCACTGATGGCGTCGAGCAAGAAAGTCATCGAGGGGTTCTGTGGTTCCATTTGCTAAGCGGAGAATTAAGCGGGAAAATTAGTTATTTAACCAATCTCATCTTAAGCAGATCCCAAAAGACCCTTACTTTGAGTTAGAACTAAAGACTTTCGATCAGGTTTAAGGACAAACATTTAAGGATTTTTTCGTTAGTCAATTACAGCGAAGTTCAAAGTAATTTCACCACAATGCAATCTATTTTCAACACTGAAAATTGTCTTGTTAAATACATAAAATTTGTGCTCTCTACTTTAATAGTCACAAATAAATTAGCAATTTCACCAGAAGGTTAAATGGACATAAGTCCATCGTTTCATGAAAGTCTTAAAGATTAAATTAAACTTTTTGAAAATCCCTTGACTATACTTTTGCTTAATACAAATGTAATGATGGAAATGAACGTTTGGGTGTTTATGAGCATGATTTTTGGGTGAACACATAACTTAATTAGGCGACAGGGGCACACAGGACTACATAGGACTACCGACGTAAGCGAAACCCAGCCAAGTGCCGTGGGTTCGCTTTTACGCGCCTCTCTTACCGCCGCCTGATCGGTCAAATCTGCTATTACGATGGACCTTGCTATCTCCCAGAGCCTGCCGTCCATTCTGAGGTCCCACTTCTTGAGCGTATCATCGCTTACCTCCAACAGATAGTCGGGTGGGATGCCGCTAACGCCAACCCCGGCCCCGGCGCCCGTCGCCTCGTCCTCGTCCATGTCGAACTGAATGCCCGCCTCCGGATCCCGTTCACCCAGATGGCTGGGCAGGCTGCTGCAGCTGCCGGTGCTGCTGCGGTGGTGGGGTTTGTTGCCACCCACAGATGCGGATCCCGATCCTCCTGCAGCCTCCGACGAGAGATGAGCCTGCTGCTTGTGCTGCTTGGCATCCATGGCAGCTGCCGGCTCAAAGTTAACGCTGCTGGGCAGGCTGCCTCCTTCGCGCTGCCGGCCCGAGACGGATGAGTTCTTGATCTTCTTGGATGCGGATGCAGATGTGGAGGTGGCGTTTTGGTTGTGCTGCTGCTGGCGTCGATTGGAGCGACCACTCAGCTGGTAATCACAGTTGAAACGTTGCGTGGCTGCCGTTGTGGCCGCCGTCGCTGCAGCCGCCGCCGCCGAGGTGGTGGCCAGCTCGCTGCGGTGCGCCGCCTCGACGAGATCCTGCAGGGAGCCGCCCTGCTTGTGCCGCTGGGCGGGATCCGTGGACCGGTGATTGGTGGAGTGGTAGCTGCTGTTGTGCCCTGCACTGCTGCTGCTCCCGCCGCTCGAGCCTGCTGCTGCACTGGACGCTAGTGCGGATGGGTTGAGTGTGAGGCAGGATTTGATGGCACGATAAGAGATCTCCTCGTCGTACTCAGCCTTTTTGAGCATTTGCTGAGGGGGTAGAAAAATCAAAAATTTTAATAAGGTTGGAAAATATAAGACTATGATTTATTTTAATGAGTCCTCAGTGACAGAATAGATTTGAGACTTATGGCAATTCCTAAAAGGAAATCCCTTATATTTATTTCAAAGAAGTTTGGATAGTTAACTTAAATCCAAGGTTAATCTGATCTGTAGAATAACAGAAGAAAGAATTTGCCCCACAAAATAATGTTATATAAGAAAAGCGTCTTAAAATCTAAAGCTTTGGCTTTTGGAGCTATGTATGTATGTATTATCATAACTCTTGTGTGGAGCCAAAGAAAAACAATACCATCGTGGAGGTTCAAACATACGTTTGTATGATCATTTTGTGTATACCCAAAACTTACCAGAAATCGCTCGCTCTTGTTCTTCCTGTCGCCAGGATTTCGATACCAATAGGCCTCCTCGAGAAGTTTTTTCAATGATGCGTCGTCGAGATCATTAAAATCGCTATCTTCCCACGTATCGTATTTTGTCTGGAAATGAGTAAAAATATTCTCAACTTAGTTTTCCAGTTCAGACTTAACCTTTAAAAAGAGACTGAGAAAGAGAACAGAGAACCAAGCTCTACTTATTCCAAACACATGCCCTTCCAAGTTCCCCAAGCGTACTGTTCGAGTACCGAGAGAAGAGTTATAGGAGTATTAAATAGCACACGGTTCAAATAAATAAACTATGCCATACATGGTGTATGTATATGGTGTTGCACACGAAAAAAAAGAATAGAAACAGTAATGAGGAATTTGTGCGGTTATTGCGGCAGTTGTCGCCAATGTTATTGTTAGATAGAGTAGCTCTTTTTGTGGTTTTATGCGTTTCTTCTGCCTCCCCGATACGGATTCGGAATCTGAATTGGAATAGTAATCGTAATCGCTGTTCAAAAGAAGCCCACTGCAATCTGCAGAGATTCCAGTGAACTCTGTTCTCTCACGATTCCAATTTCCTCCGTGTTTCTTCCTTTCCATCGATACGCATTTGTGTGGGTTTGTGGATCCCTCGATCAGGCCCAAGTTAGCGGTACAATTTCAGACCCTCTCGTCTGCCTTGCAATATCTTTGGCCAGAGCGAGATGGCAGGAACTACTATTGAACCAAAGCTTTATTTTACCAACTACTACTTTGATATTATCTTCATTAGAGGGGTACTAAAGCTAAATTAAAACGTGTATTAGGGTGATGCGAACGTATTTAGTTTGGAAAACAAGTTATTTACATAAAATATTGCTGATAATAAACCCAGAGGACTGCGAAATTTAAATTTAACTACAGACCAATTTAGTTCTAAAACTATTTGATTTATATTCAAAGTATAAATAGAGTTGCCGAAAGAACTACAAATTTTCTTTGATACTGTATTTAAATCCTGAAGGGATTTTATGTATATACTGTGGGGTACCTAAAATATGATAAGTAAAGCTACTGTAGCTCATTCATATTATTTTGTGTATTTTTTTTTGCGCTTTGTAAGGTAATTGCACACAAATTTTATCTACAGACATTTATTTATTTTAGTTTATAGTTTATGGCTTAGTGAATGAGTATGCAAATCTGCGAGCGTGTGTGTGGGGACTATTTTTGCAAAGAAACAAGTCGATATTAATAGAATGTTTATTCAATTATATCAATATGTAATTTAAAATGTTTAAATCAAGACGTGACGTAGGATCCAAACAATTCTTATTTTACCCCAATTCAATTGCAATTTATATATTACTAATAGATAATATGTATTGAACATTTCTTTTTTGTGGGTTGAATACCGCAAACGTATTAGACTTGGCAAGAAATTGTAAATTTGTAGTCCATTATTTTATTTTTGGTTATAATTTAAAACTTTCCTATTTCCATTTAGTCTTGATTTAGGGAACAGTTTGAAATTAACGACTTATACTATAGATATAATAATATAATATGAAAAACTCTGTTTCTGTTTAAAACCAACCTATTTCCAACATATTCATACGGATCTTTCCCAAACTAACCAAAAAATAAGTATAAATCTGCCTTAGTTTTAAGGAGCCACACAAATTATATAGTATTTATGTTATTTCTGCTAAAAAGGTGATCAATTCCACTCTTTAGAATGGACTTACTTACCTTTTTCTTCTTCTGCCGCTTGCCAACATTTTGATCGTCCTGGGTCTTGCCTTTGGCAGTGGCCCCATACTGGAGGACTCTGTGGTTTGGTCGCGACAGTTCTGCGCCGGGCGAATCATTTAGCATGGCGAAAAAGAAGGATGAATCTACTGGTGCTGCTGCTGCTGAACCCTTGGCAGCATCTGCCGCCGCAGCGTGGTTCGTAGAGCTATGGCTATTACTAGGGGATGATGACTTCTTGGGGTCACTGCCTCTGCTGCTGGTTGCTACATGGCTGGTTGCTACATGGTTGGTAGCCACTGCTGCTGCTCCTTCTGATTCTGCTGCTCCTGCTGCTGCTCGTGCTGCTTCTACGGCTGCTGCTCCTGCTGCTGCTCCCGCAGCAGCTCCTGCGGCTTCTGCTGCTGCTTCGGCTGCTGCTCCATGGGTGTCGTTGCCCTTGATCAAGTCAAGCATCGCACCGAATTCCGTCATCATGTTAATGAGCTGCTCCTTCGAGAACGACGTCGGCGTCGTTTGGGTTACGGTGGTCGTCGTGGTGCTCTGGCTCATCGTCCCAGCGGCAATCGAGACGATGGGCGTGTCCGGTATGATCGTGGGCAGCTTGATATCATCTCCTCCAGATCCCACACGATCCGCCGGTGTGTCCGATGATGACGGCGTTTGTTCATTGTTCATCTTTTTTCGTTTGGTGGCATGCAACGAGCGAAACAAACAAATGCCATTCGAATTCGTCGAATCTGCTTGGAAATGCAGTTTTTGTTTTTAGAATGCTGTTCGAATGTTACTATACAGAGTGTATATAATATGGAGGACTTACAAACTGTTGCCTCTCCTCGGTTTTCCTAGGAAGCCCAGCTGCCCAGCCGCCGTGTGGTCGCCACCGCGGCCGCAAGTGCTCTGCCGCGTGTGCTGGCGGTTCCTCCTGGTTCACTTCCGATTGCCACCGATTCCTTACTGACTCTCAGATGGTATGAGATAGGGAAATGGTTATGGATGGGTATGGATACGAATACGCGGGGCGGGTGGGGGTGGGCCCACCTATTGCGTATCACACGGGTCTCCTGCTGCACTTGACAGGCCTGTCGTCACTGGGTCTGCTTCTACTTGAATCTCTGGCCGTGGCATTTACGTAGGTCCCTGTGAAGTTCTGAAATCCAGAGAGGCACGGGGATTGGGATTAGTTGTTGGGCATGCGAATACGGGATACGGAATACGGAAATGTGTGCGCACGGGGCTGCAGTCGTATGGGAGGTGTGGAAAATGTGGGAAATGGGAAAAATTGGGGGGAAAACTTGGGGATACTGGGGGTGAAGGTGAGTCTATAACTGAAACTGAAACTGAGACATATTGGCCCACTGACTCTGTTCTGCGGCATTTGTTGTTGTTGTGGTTATGCGGACAAGTGACGCTTGGGCGGTGGGTGGTGGTGGGTGTGTCTGTTCGCTTTAGCGGTCCTTTTCCGGCCCGCTGGCTTCACATTTCTTTAAAAAGCACAGGTTTTTTCCCCATATTTCATTCGGTTCGTTTTTTCTTTTGCTTTGCCTGGCCAAGCCGCACAGTGTTGCCAACTGCGCTGGAGAGCCAGGGTTGTCCACCCGCGTTGTTGCGCCTAACGACAGCCCGCCCGCTGGGCCTGGAAAATGTGGTCAATCCCTGGCATTTCCCCCGCACAAGCGGGCCCCAAGTAAATGTGGGAAAACCTTCTCCCAGCTAATTAGCAATAACAAATAGAGGTCTATTTTAGAAATGCCCCCAGCAAGTTGGCAGCCCTGCGGCTGTTGTCAGTGGCAACACTAGCGCAAAACACGTCATTTTGCCACAGCTTTTTCGCAGTTAATTCGCCAGCTTTTGGGCTCGCTGGCCAAAATGCCCCACAGTTGTATGCACAATTACCCAGTAACTGGAGTTTTCCGGCGATCATAGTAGTCATTTATTGATAAATACGCCAGGCGAATACAGCTGTATAACTTTCTGCGCACTCACACGCACACACACACACAAGACACACGGGCGCAGGTATGCGCCTGTGTACATTTTTCTGACCTTCTCGGCGTTTTTTTTTGGTTTTGATTTCGTTTTTGGCAATTGAAAAGACGGTATTGCACAGCCGCGCACTCGAGTTATGCGTTCATTAACTGTCCCTCGAATTGGGCAAATCGCAAACTGGTCTCTTATTATCCTACAGATGTCTGTTATAGTTTAATTGCAAAGTAGCATGAAGATTCTGAGCCGAAGAAAACACTATGGAATTGTTGTTGTGTTTTGCAGCACTTTGAATGGACGACGCTGCGCAGCACTGCGCCTGTCATCGATAATTTTAAACCGCTGATGTCACTGATATCTGCTGTCTATCGATAGGTCGATAGTCTTGATTGTTTTGGAAAAAAAATTGTTTATATATTTTATTATTTAGAAAAAAGATAACAAAACAAATGAAAATCAACCACAAATATGAGTTCGACGACGATGTGGCCTCCATTTGCGAGTCAACGGTGGGCTGCCTTGTGCCGTGTGTCCCTTTGGGTGGTTGCTTCAATGGTTTTGTCCCTTTTCCAGGCCGCCCTCACTGAAGGATGCCGTCTGCCCGTCAGGATGCACAAGACGGATGACTGGCCGCTGGCGGAGATTGTGAGCATCAAGGAGCTGGACGGACGCCGGCAGTTCTACGTGCACTATGTGGACTGTGAGTATGGCCACCTCCAGTTCGAACATCTCAACATGTTATCCCCGAATTCGCAGTTAACAAGCGCCTGGACGAGTGGGTCAACGAGGAGGATCTGTACACGAGAAAGGTGCAGTTTCCGAGGAGAGATGGCTCTCAAACGGGCACCAGCACCGGCGTGACCACTCCCCAGCGCCATCATTCGCTGGCGGGTAGCGTTTCCCGGCCCACATCGCCGCAACATCCAGGTTCCGGAGCTGTGCCATCAATCCCGTCGACTCCCAGTGCTCCAGCAGGCAGTGCTCCCCCTCCAGCAGCAGTTCCCAGCTCGGTGCCTCCTCCTGGGACGCCCAGCAGTGGCGGAGAGCTTGTGAATGGCAACAACCTGGCTGCAGCCCTGCAGAAGCGCATTAATCGCAAACGCAAAGTCCACGGAGGTTCGGCCCATGGTCACCACAGCCTGCAAGTGCAACAGCAAGTGCCAGTTCCGCATCCCACTACTCCACAGACGCCCACGGCCACGCCCGTGCATGTGACAGGCGACGGCCTTATCAGTGGAGCGGCCAACGAAGACGGCGATGGCTCGCAGGATGGCAAGATGCCCACGCCGAGGCAATCGGGCAGTATGGTGACGCACCAAGACGACGTGGTGACGCGCATGAAGAACGTGGAGATGATCGAGCTGGGCAGGCATCGTATTAAGCCCTGGTATTTTTCACCCTATCCGCAGGAGCTGTGTCAAATGCCGTGCATCTACATCTGTGAGTTCTGCCTGAAGTACAGGAAGAGCAGAAAGTGCCTGGAGCGGCACCTTTCCAAGTGCAATCTACGGCATCCGCCGGGCAACGAGATCTACCGCAAGCACACAATCTCCTTCTTCGAAATAGACGGCCGCAAAAACAAGGTGTACGCCCAGAATTTGTGTCTTTTGGCCAAACTCTTTCTGGATCACAAGACGCTCTACTATGACACGGATCCGTTTCTTTTCTACGTTATGACCGAGTTCGATTCGCGGGGCTTCCACATTGTGGGCTACTTCTCCAAGGAGAAGGAGAGCACCGAGGACTACAACGTGGCCTGCATCCTTACAATGCCTCCGTATCAGCGCAAGGGCTATGGCAAGCTACTCATTGAGTTCAGCTACGAGCTGTCCAAGTTCGAGGGCAAGACGGGATCGCCTGAGAAGCCCTTGTCGGATCTGGGTCTGCTATCCTATCGATCCTACTGGGCGCAAACCATACTGGAGATCTTCATTAGCCAAAACCCGAGCACGGACGGCGAGAAGCCCACCATAACGATTAAGTAAGGCCAATCCTAAGCTCTTAATGATGCGATTTTACTTTGGGGAGTTCATACTAGATATTATTCCGTAGTTCAAGTTGATCGTAGGTAGATATACTCTAATCTTGTACTTCCTTTGTTCAGCGACATCTGCGAATGCACCTCCATCAAAAAGGAGGACGTCATCTCTACGCTGCAAAACCTGAACCTGATCAACTATTACAAGGGCCAGTACATCGTGTGCATCAACCGGGACACCATCGAGCAGCATCGGCGGGCGATGGACAAGCGCAAGATTCGCATCGACTCCAAGTGCTTGCACTGGACAGCCAAAGACTGGTCCAAGCGCTCCAAGTGGTAAACTCTCTTATGTTTATCAATAACAGTATGTAAAATAATTTCCATTTGCTTTCCAGAATGCCGCTGCCGATTATCCTCATCGGATGGACCGTTGCATTCGTTGTAGCTCGTAGTTTTCATTCGCAATGCTCCATTCTTAATGTTTTAAACTATTTTATATCCTAAAAATATACATATACACTTTTGTGACGACAGGCTAGTTGACTGAATCCCGCGGAGGCAGTAGGTCGTCTACAAGGCGATCCATGGCCTGCATCATGCCCAACTCCATCCCGTTCTCCAATCCATCGACGGCCGTTCGTAGGCCGTTGAAAGCTTCCTGATTCTGGGCAAACTCCCGCTGCTGCCGGCTGAGGTTTAGGCGTGGCTTGTGGGCGGTCTTCAGGTGCTCTAGGCACTGCTCCAAATCCTTGGAGTCGAGGGTGGCGGGGCGCAGATCGCTGCTGAGCTTGGATCGCAGACTAGCGATATCCTTGGCCGCCTGCTCGATTTTATCCACATCAGGGACGCGCTGGGCATCCACGGCCGTCTGCAGGGCGGCACACTTTAGAAGCCGTGCTAGCCGCCCAAAATCCCGCTGATAGTCGCACTTGGCGTCCAGCCAGGTTCGCACTTGCTCCTCCACCTGACGCTTCACGTTGCGACTGTCTTCCTGGTAGCGTCGCATCGCCTCCAGGTGCAGCAGGTACTGGATGTCGTCCATGCCCTCGGGCGCCCAAGTGGGCGGTGTGAACGAGGTGGACGTGGGCGATGTCTCCATGTTTTTATACTTTTATTTTACTTTACTTAATTTAACAAAGAGAGGGAAATTCGGATTCGATTGCTGGCTGCTTTGGTTTTGGTGGCTTGCTATCGGGAGCAATCGATAACTGCTAACGGGGATTTTAAGTACCGTTTGAAAATAGCTACTTTCATATCTGGCTATTTCTCATATATATTTAGAATCGTAATAAAAAATAAGACTTTTTAACTTTTCTAACAGCTTTCCTTTATATTTAGTAAATTTTATAATTTACAACAGTAGTCACATTAATTTAGATTATATTGCTTACGACCAAAATCCACAATGTAGTCCTAATGACTATTACGGTATACGTACCAATAAATATTAATGAATATGTATATGAATGAATAATGAATTAAGTTTAATTAATGTGGTACTTACATATATATAACACATTTAGCTGATTTTCTGCTTAAATATCGCTACTTTCAGTGTTTACCAAAGGTATTTAGCTTTTTTTGTATCGATAGTTGACAATACAGTTTTGGCGCCAAAAATTGTGTTTCTTTCAGATGGTGAACTAAGCCCCCAAAAGATAATCATTGAATTTTATTAAACTAGACTATTCAAAATGGAAATCAAGTCCTGAGAATATGGGGTCTCAATTAAAGTTCGGGCATATAAATGTTGTACAGTTCATTTTCTAAGCTAACTTGCAGTAGTCCGGCAACCCTAAACCGCCAGTATTGCCAGACAACCGGCGAACACGTTTTATTTGTTTCGCCGAAATAAATAAACGTTGCTTTACTTTTTTTTTAACTTAATCGCTTGATAAAGCAGCACTAGCTCAATCTTGATAAATGGGACGAAACAAGAAGCAAAATCCGTTTGCGGCCCGCAAACGTCAAAAGAGGGAGAACGTGAGTTTCCCAAAGTCCAATGGAGCAGCACTCCACGTTTTCAAATTTTAATGTCGTATATTTACAATTTAATAGGGTCCCGAGCGCCCCGATCGCAGAGCTCTGCCGTACGAGGAGATAAAGAGGGACAATGCCTTCTTCATCAAGTACTACCACTTGCAGAAGATCTGCGCCAGCGAGGAGGAGTGGTCGCAGTTCCTCGAGTCCATCAGGGACAACCTGCCCACCACTTTCCGGGTGACGGGATTCAAGGACGAGGCCAAGGCCCTGCTCTCGATCATAGAGACGCAGCTGTTCACCGAGTATGTACGGGCGGTGGCCGAGCTGCACCAGAAGGCGCCCGAGGAGGTGGAGCGTCCACTGTGCCTGCCCTGGTATCCCAACGGGCTGGCCTACCAGCTGCACCTCACCCGCAAGGACATTCGCCGCTCGGAGCCGCTCTACCGGCTGCACAACTTCCTCATTGTGGAGACAACGGCGGGCGGAATCAGCCGGCAGGAGGCCGTCTCCATGATCCCCCCGATTGTCCTCGATGTCCAGCCCACGGACAAAGTTCTGGACATGTGTGCCGCACCGGGCTCCAAAACGGCCCAGCTGATTGAGGCTCTGCATGCTGCGCCCGAGGAGCACAAGATCCCGCCTGGCTTTGTGCTGGCCAACGATGTGGACAACAACCGCTGCTACATGCTCGTCCACCAGGCCAAGCGCCTCAACTCGCCCTGCCTGCTGGTGACCAACCACGACAGCAGCGCCTTCCCCAACATGCTGACCACCAAGCCGGATGGCTCGAAGGCCATCCTCAAGTTCGACAAGATCCTGTGCGATGTGCCCTGCTCCGGGGACGGCACTCTGCGCAAGAATCCGGACATTTGGCTGAAGTGGAACCTGGCCCAGGCCTACAATCTGCACGGCATCCAGTACCGGATCGTGCGACGTGGAGCCGAGATGCTGGAGGTGGGCGGCCGCCTGGTGTACTCTACCTGCTCGCTGAACCCCATCGAGAACGAGGCGGTGCTGCAGCGCATCCTCAAGGAGGCCGACGGAGCCATGGAGCTGGTGGATGCGGGGCACTTGGTGCCGGGCCTCAAGTACAAACCCGGCATGACCGACTGGAAGCTGGCCACCAAGGAGGTGGACCAGATCTTCACAAGCTTTGACCAGGTGCCTGAGAGTCTGCACACCATTATACGGCCCGGCATGTTCCCGCTGCCCGCCGACGAGATGGCCAAGATCGGGCTTGAGAAGTGCCTGCGTGTGCTGCCGCATCTGCAGGACAGCGGCGGCTTCTTTGTGGCCGTCCTGGAGAAGCGCCGTCAGCTGAGCTTCGAAAAGAACGATGTGGTGGAGGTGGTTGAGCAGAGCGAAAAGGCCAAGGAACCGGCAGCTGAGCCGCAGCTGGATGAGGAGGGCAAGCCCATTGAGGAGAAGTCCGTGCCGTGGGGACCGCAGCGGAAAAAGCGACGCCTGCATGGCTACAAGGAGGATCCTTATGTGTTCTTTGGCGAGAACGATGCCGACTACGAGGCCATCAAGGAGTTTTACCAGTTGGACGAAGCCCTCAACCAGCGATGCCTTCTGACGCGCTGCATCACAGACAAGAAGAAGAACATCTACTACTGCTCGGAACCCATCCGCGATTTGGTGCTCAACAACGAGCACAACATCAAGATCATCAACACGGGCGTGAAGACATTTGTGCGCTGCGAGAACCGGCACACGGTGCATCCGTTCCGTTTGGCCCAGGAGGGCCTGCAGACCTCAAATGCTTTCATGGGCGCCAACAGGCGAATCCAGGTGGAGCGGGAAGATCTGGTGATGATGCTCAACTGCACCGATCCCACACAGCCGCCGTCGACGCACGAACTGAGAAAGGAAACGCAGGAGCGTTGCAAGGAATTGGGTAAGTCCTTAAATGCGTCTCCAGTTATGGCGATGATCTAATGATTGATTCATTTCAGGAGTGGGCAGCTGCATCCTTAAGTACGTGGACGAGCGGTTCACCCTGTACACGGTGGGCTGGCGCGGCACCTCCAGCCTGCGCGCCTATGTGCACAAGGACGAGACCATCCACATCCTGCGACTACTGGGCGCCGATCTCAGCAAGTTCGAGACCAACAAGTACGAGGATGCGAGAATCGCGGCTGCTGCTGCGGCAGAGGCAGCTGCAGAAGCTGGCAAGGAGGCCGAAGGATCCGAGTCCTCGGGCGAGGGTGCCGCCGCGGAGTCTGCATCCCCTGACAATGGTGCTGCAGATGTCGCCGAATCAACGACCACGCCCATGGACACCGAAGAGGTGGCCACGAAAAGCTAGTGCTCACTCGGAGTAGCTCCGAAATCTAGCATTTAAGCGGACCATTTGTATAATTATTACGAATCAAAAGTATATATTCCCCTCAAGTGGACAAAGTTAAACAACTTGGATTATTATTTTCTAGCTATGTGTAAAATATTCACCAGAACAACCCAAGCGAAAGTCGTTGCATTTTTAGTACGTTTTTGTTATAAAATGTTACATTTATGTTTTATTTTTCCCAGTATAAATATATCGTATGTAAAGTATATAAAAAAAAGTTCATTAAAAAATTACACATACTCTTTATATAGATGCTTTTCTACCGTAGTTCTTTTTGTTTTTCTGTTTTATACGCTTCATACGTTGTTTCGTGTCTTTTAAAAAGTATTTCTCATATATTTGCTGTCTTTTTTTCATTTTTTGTTTTGTGTAAATGTTTTGAGTAAGTTGGCTGTCGTATTGCTTTGTATCTGCGATTTTTCATTCCTTTCAAGATGATGTGTGAGTGTCGTGTGTTTTGGAAACATTTATGCACAAGTATATGGGATAGACAAAGGTTTATTTTATGTTAATTACGCTGTAGGAATGAGACTGGCTCTCTTGCTTGTTAATACAAAAAGTATATATATAAAAAAATAATGCAAAAAAAAAAAACAACCGGAATATAATAGTAAAATACTTTTGCAACCACGCGCATGCGCAGCGGTTCGAATTACTTGGTAGCAGTGGAAAAATGAGAGAGGGAATAGCTTTATACGTATAAAGAGTGAGATGCGGCGAGACGAAAAATAGAGACGGGGTGACTGAGGATCGGATCTCGGATCTCAGATCTCCGATCTCGGATCTCGGATCGGATTGGACCACATTGGAGCCCCCTTTTTAAGCCTGCTTCTCGGCCTCGATCACCTCCTTGGTGGGCAGCACGTTCTTCTCGTTGGTCTCGGTGTGCTTCAACTTTTTCGCATCAAAGTTCTCGATGCCGGCGATGAACTGATTCTTCTCCTTCTCCTGCTCGATGGCTGCAATTTGAGTTGAGAAACAACAACATATAAACATATAACAATTATAGAGCGTGCATTGGCCAACTAAGGCAGCCGGTCTTTGGCTTTTATGGCCATGCCATGTATATATACTATATACACTAGATGGCCTACAACGCACCTTCCTTATCGGGCAACGGGTTCTTCTCGTGGGTCTCCGTGTGCTTCAAGTTGTTCTGATTGAAAGCGGTGATGCCCTCAAAGATCGACTGTTGGGTCTTCTCGGCAGCCACATCTGCGTTTCGAAAGGATTGGGTTTCATTTTTTTTATTGTTTGCCATCAGACCTTCACTAACAACTAACTCACCTTCGGCGGTGGGGAGAATGATCTTCTCCTGGGTGCTGGCGTTCTTCAGTTTGTCCTGGTTGAAGCCCTCCAACTGGCTCTTCAGGTTCTCGGCCACCTTGGGCAGGTCCTTGAGTGCTGGTGCTGGGGCGGCCATCTAAAAAAGGGGGGTTTGTAATTATATAGAGGTTGCAACCAAATAACAAATAGCAAACATTTAAAATACTTTATTTTTAATATGGAAAAATAAAAATTGCTTGGTTTTTAGTGACTTAATGGCCCATCGATCATTAGGTAATAATGCTTTGGGATTTATGATAGTAGTTAGATACAAAGTTAGATATTGATACTATATTGATAGTACCCTCTAAAGTAATACTCTTAAGAATAAAATAAACCTTCCATAAAAAATACCACTTCGTGGTAACTTGATAACCGTTACCATGTTTACACACATACCGGTTTTCCTAGAATATAAACAGGAAAAAGTAATTTTTTCCGGAATTCTTTCTCTATTTGCAAGGAATTAAGTCGCAAAGTCTACTACTGATTAGGAAAAACTTTTAAAAATAGATAGCTTAAAGATTACCTTTCTATATACTTGGTATTTTGTACACAAGACTCAATTCTACCGAATTTGTGGCCTCAAAATAAAAACTTTCTGAATTATTATTGACAACTTGATTCCCTCATTCAAACATTTCCAGGCCGGAAGAGGATATCGATGTTATCGGTGGGTAAGAGAAAGCAACTCTCCGATAGACGATCCCCGTTGTTGTTCCCCCTTGCTTGCTTTTGTTGACACTCTGTTGCGCCTTAATAAATAATTCATTTTCGTTGGAAACGAAACGTAATATCTCTTTGTTGACCGTTGGTTTTATTTACTTTAGCCGGTCGATTTCTCAAGCGATAGCCAGCAAAGAAAAAAGTTAATCACACGAATGTGGGGCGATAACGATGACTCAAAAGCGCGCACACATACAAATGAAGCAAGGACGAGCGGGCCAAGTGTATGTGTGTGTTTCCTATCATAAAGAAAGAAGGAGAGGGAGAGAAAGAGCGAATGAAGAAAGAGTTCAGCGAACCTTTCCAACTGGAAAGAGATTACAACGACTCCAATTGGATTTGCTTTCTGTTCTTGGCCTTTGTTTTTGCTTTCCGCACTGGCATTCTTATCAGAAGACATGTGTACTTGGCCAGCGGTTAAACTGCATTTTATCACGTTTATTTTTAGTTGCGAAATTCGAGTGTGCGTGCAATAGCCCGTTTACCAATTCCCCATTTGCCATTCCCCCCCAGAAAAGACAAAGAATCTTCTTTGTGGATCGATATCATGCATTGCCTTCGATTGAACAGCTGCTGCTGATTGAAATGCCCAAGCTGAGGCTGCAGCTGAATTGCAATCGTTACAAGGGCAGCGACCGCGCCAAAAACAAAACGGAGAAAAAGCATCGCGAATCGAATCTATATTTATTTATTTGCACATTTATGGCCATAAATGGTCGTAAAGCTGCGCCTCAAGCGGCTGGCCAATCACGTTGATTGACTAACTGACTAACGGCCGGCGATTTCCCCCCGCCTTTCCCCACTTTCCCCGCTCAAAAGCCTATCTCAACTCACTCGGTTCATGCGGCACTTTCATCACGATCCACAAACCAAGCTTAACTGGTTGTTATTCATCACTCTGATCTAGAAACTTGGTGATTTCCATGCTTATAACATGGATACTTGTTTTCAATTTCTAACCATATCGATAATACACAATTTAACCGATGATTAATTCTGCTCGCTAATCTGTATTTCGATAATGCTGATGAATTGCTCATAATTTATTATCGCTACTAAAAATAACACCGATGAACCAATAATGAGAAAACCTAGCTAAACAACCGAACGATTCATAATCTGATCTAGAAATTGTTCCTGTACACGTAACTCATTTGGAAGGTATGATATCTTGAACGCCAAGTTTTATGATCACAGCTAGAATAAATTATTCATAGGCTTATAAGTATACGGTAGTTGTAATAAAATAATAATAATAATAATTTGTAGAACTTGGAGTTTTACATACGTTTTCCTGTAATTCAACGAGCTCAACTCATAACGATCTTAACGCTTAATTTGAATTTCGATTAATTGGTCATCGTGTAAACCGAGTGTCGTATTAGTCAGCTCCTTGCGGCGAACAAAGGAGAGGCAACAAAACAACAACAACAGCAGTGACTTCGCATACATACAAAGTGGGAGTGATTGGGTGGGGGGAAGGAGGGGTGGTGATTTCCAGGGGGAGGGGGCCATGAAGTTCGCCGTGAATCAACTTCCAACTTCGAAATTCGAAATATGGTCGACCCGCTTAAAAGCCGCCGATGAATCATCGGTTTATATTGCACATGTACACAAGCAAACATATGTATGTATATTGTATATTGTATATGTTTGTTTGAATTTATCGTTGCCCACACAGCTGTGCTTCTTCTTCTCCTTTGTAAGCTTTTCTTTTCCTTTCCTTTACTTTCCTCTTCCCCTCTTTCTCTCTCTTCCTGTTTTTGGTTAGTTCTTTTACAGATATATCTTGTCGTTCTGCTTTTTTGGTGTTTTTTTGGTGCTTTTTGTTTTTGGGGGTGTGAGTGAGACGGCGCCAAGAGACCGTTAAAAACAAAAAGAATTTGTTTGGTGAACAAAAAAAAAGAATGGGCATGAATTATATGTAAAACAAAATGAGTCAAAGCTGCTGATGCGTGGCAACCAGCCGACGAACGGAGTGCGAAAAGGAGGCGAGAAGAAAGGCGGTGGAGGAGTTGCAGATGAAGATGGGGGAAAT
This sequence comes from Drosophila suzukii, assembly GCF_043229965.1. Classification (NCBI taxonomy): domain Eukaryota; kingdom Metazoa; phylum Arthropoda; class Insecta; order Diptera; family Drosophilidae; genus Drosophila; species Drosophila suzukii. The sequence goes on from NC_092084.1 coordinate 10,604,730, forward strand.
GAGAAATGAGAAATGACAGACACGTCCGCTTTACATTTACACCCTCAACTCGACTCCTGCACAAATGCAGCAGTGTGTGTGTGTGCGCTAGAGGGAGAGAGCGAGAGAGACAGGGACAATCGGCGACTTGCAATGAATTTTAAGCACTCGCATTATACATTTTATTTTCGTGCACATTATATACCATACACACACCACACACACACATAGGCACACAATTTATGCAGGCGGCTGCGTTTAGTCATATATTCAATTTCAAAATCGCTGGGGATATTGGATATCCAAGTACCACGCCCAGTAAAATTTGCAATTCGCACACACACACTCGTGCATCCCACAGCCGAGGTCACACCGATAGGATGGCACTTTTGAAATAATATCTGTGTACATGCCAGTGACTTCATTCCACTTTATCTCTGAAGGCTATTTTAGCTTTAATCTTAAAGTGTTTGCAAAAAAGCAAACACGAATTTTTAACTAAATAAAAAATTTAATAGAAGTTTATAAGTTTTTGTAGCCTATTAATATTTGGCAACTATTTAAAATATTACTAAATTAATGGAATGTTTCAAAAACAAAATAATTTTCTTTTAGAAAAAAACTATTGTAAAAAAAATATAAGATATAACTTTCAAATTGAGCTGCCATCTGTTAATTAATATGCTTTTAACTCGTTTATTCATCCTAAAACTTTGTTTCTGATTATTATTTCTGTTTGTAGCCAGTGAGTTGCACTTTATCTTATTGATTTTATTACTTATTAAAAAACGTATTCAACAAAGTGCTATTTTTGTGACCCTGAATGTCTTAAATAAATGTTTATATGCTTCTTTCTAACAAACGCAGACAAAGTGTTACTTTTTCGTGACGCCCACTGTGGGGGAGGATATTGGGCAGCAACAACAACCACAAGCGCCCCGCCCAAGCACCACACACACACACACACACTCACCTATGTACAAACAGCAGACGGCGAAAAAAGAAGTGAAAAATGCCGGCCGGCACTCGCTCACACACACATAGACCAAATCTGAAGTTTAAACCACACAAAAAAATAACAAAAAAAGAAAAAATAGTCAACAAAAGCAGGCGGCGACAAAAGCGCTTTAACAGCTGCAGAAAAAAGTTACAAAGCAGAAGAAAAGAAATGAAACTGAAGAGAAAGAGCAAAAAGTAACGGACTAGACAAGCACAATAAATATTTATAACAAATCCGCTGCCATTTTTGCAATCAATGAAGAAGCGCATTCAACAAAAACCAGTTAGTTTGTTCCCCCCTGTCCGCCCCCTCTTCTTTGTTACCCCCTTTTCTGCATAAAAGAAATTACCGGCGATCCCCCCATCCGAAAAATTGAATAAAGTAAAGTTACTCCAGTACCTTCAAAGAGCATTAAAACAAAAAACTTTGGTAAGCTCACCTTGATTTGGTTTTTGGCGTTGGTTTTTTGGATTGGCAAAGAGGATTACTGCAAATTGGGATGCTGGCGGGGTCGGGCCTTATATATATCTATCTGTATAGCTGTACACTTGGCGGATGTTAACCTCGGATTTCTCGCGAAGCGGAGCTCTTGACGTCACAAATTTAATACTGGCGCTCGGCGGAGATCCCCGGTTTTTATACCGCCGCTAAGCAAGCTTGGCGTTAACACGGCATTTTAACACATCGCATTGGCGGTCACACTTGGCTCTCACGGCGTTATTCAAAGACTCTGGCCTGGTCACACCGAAAAGATAACTATCAGTTAGCAAGTACACCCACCAGAGATATCAAAGACATCAGCAATTAGTTAATACAATCACCTAAATGATATGGAGTTATCGAATTTATGTTATCGAGGTTATCCCACCGCTAGAATTGTTATTGAGTTAGCGAAGACAATAGCGGGCATACGAACCACGGTATCCGATACACTCACCTAATATAGCGAGTACACCCTCCATGACATAGCAGAGTCACATTTAGCCTGTTTTAATACCCTAATGGCCTAAATAAAATTCAAATGGGAAAATTAAAATAAGATTTAACAATTATAAAACATAAAAAAAGAGAAAAATATGAGTTTAATAGAATGGAAACACTATTAGTAGAGGAACTTTGCAAAAAAGATACATACCATTTAAGATACATACATATTCTTGTATTTAAATTTTAGAATCCTAAATTATTTATATTCATACATTGATTCCCCGAAATGGCCCCATATGCAATGTATAGTCATTATATACAAAACTCGCAAGCTCCAAGGGTTTATTTAGCTTGGAAACTTTTTTGCGGGTTTCATTTTTCAAGACATGAGTTGTGAAAAAATTCAAGGAACAATAAATATACAACCGATGTCACCAAGCGACTAGTATTACAACGCTTCTTTTATATTTGTAAACTTTATTTAAGCTAAACTTGCATTAAAAGGCATTACACAAACTTCAAGTAACTCAATTCTTATAAATATAATTTGCACACTTAGTGGGTAATTTGAAGTAAACACAATAATAAAATCGTTTTATCAATATTCCTACAATGAGCATGAATAGCCGCAATTACGTGGATTGAAATCATATGAACCTCTTCGATGGAGGTATCATCCATCAATACATTACTTTACTTTAATAAGGCTGTTAGCTATCTAGGTGGTGACTCATCCGTATGTACAATCTCGATGGGAATGGGAAGGGGGAGTCCTAGCCCTCGTGCTACGCGTAGTTGGCGGAGCGGCACTCGTTCCACACCCGGGTCATCTCCTCGGGGTCGCCGAACTCGTGCGAGGCTATCACCGAGCTGTAGCTGTCCGGACCCCTGTACGCCGGCCGATGGAAGCGGAAGTCGTCGCAGTGCTGCAGCGGAACGCCCGCCTTGAGGGCCACAATGCCCAGGTAGACGTCGTCGAAGCGGAAGAGCGGCAGGTGGACACTGGCGGCGTACAGCTGGAGCAGCGCCTTGCGGGAGAGCAAGAAGGCACCGGCGGTCACATACGGCGGCCAGCGATCGAAGGGATACTCCTCGAGCGAAACGTACCACTTGCTGAACTTGTGGCGCAGTGGCGACGTCTGGAACACATGGCCCGCGAACAGCAGCTCCGGCTGGTGGCTACGACGTCCACGGCCCAGGAACTTGAGCACATTCTTGGCCGACACATAGTAGTCGTCGTCCACGAAGAGGTAGAAGTCGCTGCGATTGAACTGCTCGCTAGCCCAGCGCATCCCCAGCATGGTTTTCAGTGTGTTGTTGAAATAGGCGTCCGTGAAGTCCGCCTGCAGGATGTCGCCATGCTCGCGGGACTCCCAGGCCACGTCCTTCTCGCTCTCCTGGCCGTTGCCCAGCAGGAAGACCCTGCGCAGGTGGACATCCGAGAAGCGGCTCTCGTAGCCCCACGTCCGCCGGATGGCCTCCCGTCGCTGTGCGTTGGCCACGGCGCTCTTGATGAGCAGGGTGATGCGGGGCGGCTGATCCGCCTGGATTTCGGCAGTGAACGAGGGCACCCGCAGGTAGGAGAACCTCTGCAGGCCAGATCCCGTGGCGGTGTCACCGTCCAGCAGGGGGTAGCGGAAGTGCCGCTCGAAGTCCAGCTCGTGCAGGTGGATCAGCAGGCCGCAGTAGTCCACCAGCAGGATGAGGGGCAGGACCAGGAGACATCGCAGCAGCAGTTTGCGGTGTTTGCCCAGCATTTGCATTGCGAGGTGAACCAAAACAAAATCAAAAACGACAGCTGCGGTCACACTGGGGTGCGGAAAAATACCAGAAGGTGCGGGTTATTACACTGGAAAAAACCGTGGGTCATGTAACATTTCTAAATTTATTGAATATTAATTGCCAATAGATAAACCATTACCTGGCTACAATTATTGATCTTAAATCTATATCTAAACCATATTTAAAACATATTCCCTAAGCGTTTCCCTACCTGAATCTAATGCTCACAGGCAAGGAACATAAACATTGCAAGTACTAGTCAAATGATCTACATCATTTTAAAATAATAAACCATTTTTTTATGTCAAGTGTGTTGTCTTTAGTTTCTAAAATTATTTAATTACTTAAATTCTTTTTTAGAAGTAAAATAATTGAAATTATTCTACACACTTTCTTCATTCACTTAGTACCAAAATACCACAAGCCTTTTGGGTACCTAAAAATACCAGCTGATACAGAAGCGCTCGCGTGGAATGTCAAATTAAAAAGAAGAAGCATTTCATATACAAAAATTCAAAAACAACATTTACTTGCGAAATTCGAAATGTCCGAGGAAGTGACCACCGACGCAGTGGCTCCGCCGGCGGAGCAGGCCTCCAAGCTGACCAATGCCCAGAAGGCGCGGATCGAAAGGAATCTGGCCAAGGCGCAGAGGTTGCGGGAGGCCAAGTTGGTTTTGCATCCCTTCAAGGATCTGGCCAGGTGAGTTATTTCTTCTCCATTGTCCCTGCAAGATCACACCTAACACATCCAATCCCCCTTAGCAACAAGGACGGCAGCCATCCGGAGGCGGCCCTCAGCCAGGGAAGCTCTGTGATCAAGGTGCAGGGCACCAAGTACATCGACTCCGGCGGCGGCTTCCTGTTGGAGCAGCCCGTTCTGCCCGCGGCACCGGGTGCAGCCGGTGCAACCGGTCTCAACAAGTCCGCCGAGGAGGCCCCGCCGATCCTGGACGATGCCATCGCCATTCCCGTGCAGTACGAGGAGTGCCTGGAGTGCGGCGACATGTTTGCCGACTCCTATCTGTTCAACAACTTCGGGCACTCGGTGTGCGACAAGTGCCGCGACAACGACGACCGCCATGCCCTGATCACCCGCACGGAGGCCAAGGCGGAGTACCTGCTGAAGGACTGCGACTTCGACAAGCGGGAGCCCAAGTTGCGCTACATCAGCCGCAAGAATCCGCACAACGTGCGCTGGGGCGAGATGAAGCTGTACTTGCATCAGCAGATCCACCAGCGCGCCCTGGAGGTGTGGGGCAGCGAGGAGGAGCTAGTGCGCCAGCACGAGTCCCGCGAGGACAAACGCGAGGTGGGCAAGGCGCGCAAGTACAACAAGCAGATGAAGCAGCTGCGCATGGAGGTGCGCAGCAGCATCTACACCAAGAAGACGCACGCCGTCCACGAGCACGAGTTCGGCCCGGACACCTACAACGAGGAGGAGGACACCTACACCCACACCTGCCTCACCTGTCCGTACAGCGAGACCTACGAGAAGATGTAGGGCTAACACTAGTTTGTAGAAGGGGCATTTGATTTGATTTCCCCAAATGAACAGAAGAGATTGCAAGAGCATGTGAGCCTAGTTTTGTATATGGTGGTTCTCCATTCAAGACCCCAAATGATTTTTGTGAAGAATTAGTAATGCTGCTAAAGAAATAGTTAACCAGCACTTTTTTTGTCTAAGTTAAGGTCCCTAACTTAAGAAACGTACGTTATAAACAAACAATTAAAAAACACTTTGGAGTTATTTAAAAACCTTGGCTGGCTTGCCAACAATATGAATATGAAGCCACTGCCATGGAATTAATCATTTAACAAATATCTTTTTCTTCTTCCTGGAATTTTGTCTTGTAATTTCAAAGAATCTGAAGTAAATAAATATAATTTGAATCATTAAATGGAAATGGAAATGGAACAGACCTAAATATTATTTTATTATATTATTTACATAAAAATAGTAAAAAAAAATGATGATAGTCATACATCGTTGGACTCGTAATTTCCCATACATTGGCATTCAAACCAGTACATTTTTACTTCTTGCAATTTTTTGCAAAAAGTCGTATTGTAACAACTTGTAAAATATGCAATAATTGGTAAAAAAAATAAATTTTTCTAGAAGAGATGGGGATTGTAAGCATATATAGCAAGCTGTTCAAAACAGTCAGTTTTTTTAGCTGTACGCCTTCATTTGGTTGAGCTACGATGAAAAAATCGAAAAAAATGAGAATTTTTGACCAAAATCTGAATCCCAAAAAAAAACCGAGCTACCCCCTTATAAAAAATGAAAAATTTTGTAAAAAAATAAATCTTCCTTAAAATGATGGGGATCGATAGCAATTGAAGCAAGCTGTTCAAAACACTCGGTCTTTTAGCTGTACGCCTTGATTTGGCTAAACTGCGAGTGAAAAACCGGATAAGAATCAGTATTTTTGAAAAAAATCTGAATACTTTATTTTCCGCCCAAAAATGCCGTTTTTGGCTCGAATTGAAGTGCTTTACATGGCTTAAGCTGCAAGGGTTTCGTACTTCGGGCTTAGGATTTATATGTAAACCGTTTTTGCAGTCGGTTGATCAGATAAAAGATAACAGATAACTAAAATTAGGCTTACAAAACATCATTACTTAAATATTTTGGGGTTCAAATTTTGACATATTAATATGGCTCAAATTTAAGTGTCTCTTATCCAAATCTCACAATCCTGAAAAAGATGTAGATATTATTGATTGAGTAAAGCTTTACATTTAGATAACTTTACCAAAGTGGCTTCTCAAATTGTTCGCGCTGGCTTCCACGCAGACGGCACCAAAAACGGGTTGCCTTTTTCAATAGATCATTTGCCGCCAAATCTTTGTTCTTCCTCTGAAACTTGCGAATGAAATGAATATAGGCTACGGCGGAGCCCAACCGATTTTGGTCGAGAGTCTCTGGACTGGGATTCTTCTTGATTTCTTGATTGTTCATGGACTCCCTCTCACTGGCATAAGGAGAGCGAACTGGACTGCGTTTCTCCCGCTCAGATTTACCGGGGTTTTCCCCATAGGACTGATTCTCAAACTCCTGAGGAGCACTTTTTATAACGGTCACAGGTTCTATCTAACTCACGTTTGTTAGTAATTGGTATATATTATTAAAAATTAAGATATATCCTACTTACCATATTTTTAAACAGTTCCTTTTCCTCGAGGGTCAACTGATTCCACTGCTTGGCTCCGAAACGTACCATGTCATTTGGGGAAACTCCGCAGAACGTCTTTTTGTACTCCATTAAGAAGTTAAGGTAGCCATTGTTTGTGATGCGCCCTACATTTTGGAAATTGTAAATTGGTTTTTGAAGAGCCTTTCTACGCTTTGTTCCGTCCATAGTTTATTTTTGTTTTAAACTACAATTTTGCTCTAATACGATACTGTCGATACTGAATAATGAATGCGAGTACTGATTCTGATTGAGAAGCTGTTCTCCCAGCTACCTACGATATTTTTTTAAACCAAAAAAGGCTTCTGTGAAATTGTTTACTAAGCATCTATGATCCAAACTATTTAGTACATAGTAGACTCTTACTTTTAACTAACCTGTGAGTTTCGAACATAGTAGGCAGTTGCTTTTAACTTCTAGCTGAAATGTGGACATCAGTTCAATCGTCTTCGCACAGTCAAGTCGTGAACTTCTCTAAAATCATTTTAATAGATATTAGGCAAAGTTCAGCATTTTTTAAATTTTAACATGATCCCGATAATATTTTTCTTTGCCGTGTCCGTCCTGACGGCTCTTTTTTCTTGCATTATTCCGCCGTCGAGTCTCGAGATGATCGCCCTGGAGCAAATGATCGAAGAGTTGTTTGAAGCCATCCGGGAGGACGGCCCCGACGTGGAGGAGCTGGCATGATTGACGAGATCAAGAAAGAATTAGATGAATATATCTAGGAATGACTGGAAGTGAGCCGATTCTTGGAAACAGCACCCACCCAACCAGCTACTTACATCAAATATTGTATACTAAATAAAAATATTATAAAAACTAATATTTAAAGAGGAAAAATAAGTTATATCAGGTTTGTCAAAATGTTTTAATTTTAATGCCAGGCGCAATGAGACCTAAGCATGATAAAGCATACACACAAAGCATACACCTTATATAGGACGGCATAATGCTAATATTTCAAATTTATTTCCATATATCTTAATGAAATAATCAAGTTCGCACGAAATTGTTATTTTTGAATTTGAATTACCGTTGCTGCTAAAGCGAAATCCAATTAGCAAACGCAAACGGTCTCTCTACAAGTTTAGAACGAGTCTCGGCTAAGTAAGCGAGGACAGTAACCGGGGATCCACTATATTGAGATGTGCTAGGGCTGCCGAAACCATCGGTACGTGGAAATGTGGCCGTACGCCGTACAGCTGAACTTGGAACATGGTCACATTCCTATTTGATATATTTTCACATCCCAATGCAGTATTGTTTTTTTTGAGCTGTGCGGGCGTTTCTCGGGGGCGTTTTTCGTGAAAATCTACGCACGGACTTTTCGTAGTTTCCCGATAGTAACCATCCGTTTGTTTTTTTCCGCTTTTTTTTCTGTTCTCCGCCACTCTGTTTGGGACTGCAGTTGGGGAATAAGTGTCCGAATTATTTGTGAATCACCGATGGCCGCGGGCGGTGGAAACTGCACCTTTGTGGGATGCTGCTGGCTGCCAATGCAAATGGAATCGGAATTGGAAATGCAAATGCACTCGGCGCAGGGCGGCCACAATAAATAGCTACAAGGATTCTAGTACACAATCGAATTCATTCAAGAAGGACAATATAGGACCTGGCAATTGGAAACTCGATTGAGAATTATTCGAATTGGAATTGAAATTGTAACTGGAGTTGGAGTACTGGGTGTGCGAGCGAAAGAGAGGGCGAGAGGCAGCAGTCACACAGACACACGAACCCAACACACACACACTCACTACTCCAGTGCATAAAACTCCAAATTGCGTTCGTCTCTCTCTTCGTTTCGTTTGCTCTCTCCCCTTCGTTCGCCCACGCAACGCAACGCCTGCAGAGCCAGAGAGAGATAAAAGGAGAGCAAGGGAGCGAGCCGGAGTGCGAGTGCGAGAGAGCAAGGAAGTGGTTTTTCCACCGAAAATATGGACAAAGGCAGACTGCAGAGTTAGCTGAAAAAAAAGGCAGAAACGAGACACAAACAGAAACAGAAATAGCGGTTAACAGTGCTCCCTTACTGCGAATCGTTGAAATTCAAGACGGATCGCTATCGCATTTCTTCAATTATGTCTGTTTCGCTTTTCATTCCGCTGCAATAAGCGATCGCACAACACAGAAAGGGGCAGAGAGAGAGAGAAAGGAGACAGGGCCAGAGCGAGAGCGAGAGAGAGTGCGTTCTCAATTGACGACTCCACTCCCACACACACACCCCCCGCCCCCTCGTCCCCATAATTACTATGGATTGTGGTGGTATTGCGGCACATCAACAACAACAACTACAGCAACAACTGCACTTACTCCAGCAACAGCTACAGCAACAACAACACCATCAGCAGCAGATACAACAACACAACCTCGAGGAAGCAGCAACAATAACAAATGTAAGTATCTCCCAATCCCAAGTTTCTCCAAATGTGTTTGTGTTTCTCAGTTATTTCCTCTGTACTTCATAATTCGAACCCACACAAAAAAAACAATCATAGGACAGAGTTACACAGAGAAAAAATGGATGTGAAATATTTACATTTATCATATCATTTTAATGTAATTAAGTAATAATAATACATTTTGTAATATTATTTTTGTTAGGTTTTTTTATCTCGTTTAAAATTGTCAAAGTAATTATGAATAATTTATCATTTTATATACATAATTCTTTCTGTGTATTCAAGATGAATTTTATTCTAAAGGTCTTGTACATATTGATATATTTTTACTAACCAACATTTAAGTGAATTATAATTCCCAATTGGTTATTTTCCAAGTGTATCTATCATATTACAACATTATAAATATGATGGAGCTAATAGTTTGATAGTTATTTATCTTCATGTAGTAAAGAGATTTAGTAACTTGGTTAAATCCATAAAATATAGCCATGTCGTAGGGACAGATTTTTTCCTAACCAAATTTTCCATTCGGCTCATTCAAATGGACCGAAGAAAAATGAATAAAAACGAACTCGGAGAGTGGGATGATTAATCTGTAGACCAGCTGCTGGGGCAATAGCAACAACTCAACGCCTTGAAAGTCCAACAAAGTGCCGACACATTAATTGGTGTACTAACTTTTTTGCTCTTTCTTTCGCTTCTTTCTCCGTTCTTACCCCATTACTTTCACCGTGCATAAATTCTGAAAGAGTTGCCGATCGTTGGAGTTTTGTTCAGTTTTTTTATATATTTTTTTTTTTCTGAAGTTCTGGATTTGTTTATACGAGAGCGGAGAAAAACCCGATTCCATTCCCGATGAAAGACGATGTGCGATACAATACGGCAACAACAACGAAGGCGACCAAATTGTTGTTGCTGCCCCTTTGTTTTTGCCGCAGCAGCGGGTGCTCGTCCGCCCCCTTTTGCGTCTTTAGTTTCCATCAGTTTGTGGCATACCCCCGACAAGGAAGGTCCATTAGTTTCCGGATCAGGATGGTGGTAATACGCAGATAAAACAAATCTTAATTCAGACAGAATAGTGAATATTATCAAGAACTTTTACTATAATTTCTATATTTATCCTTTATTGGATACAACCCGTTACTGTTTCAAAGCGAAAAGGAAAAAGTATCAAAATATCTCGAATATTTAGCGTAATATGCTTGATTTAAAATAGTGTTCTATAGTTAAATGTCCTTAAATCATCTTATTATTATTTGTTATTTATCTTTTTTTTTAATTTATTGACAAAAATTATTATTACTTTTCAAGAATGTAATAAAACTAGACTCCTTAAATTGCTTATAAAATGGTTTAGACGAAGTAGAATATCATTTAAGGATTTTTGTGATAAAAATGTTGTTTGCTAAACTGTTTCCTACCTTTGTGGGAAGCTGCAAGGCTTTCAGCACTGACAACATACAATAAGTAAATACAGTTGTATACAACTATCCCAAGGATCCCAATCCCAATCCCACGACGTGACTGCGTGCACCTCAAGGATTCACAGCAGGACTCTGTCCTCCCGGTGCGTGTCAAATTTGCTTAATTGCGCCCATAGGTCAGCAAAATTCGGCAAAAATGCGTTTTACCTACCCATTTCGGCTTGTCCAGCACGCACAAATTTTCATTTTCCCAAATGTAAATATTACACATCAGCAAAAAGGCAATGCGTACCTATGTATAGTTGAATGAGCTGTTGTGTGACAGCAATAAAATTAAAAAAAATAACAAATTGGGGTATACAAGTAGGTAATATCACATTGTTTTGCAAATATAAATTGTTAGACTAACAACATGCGAAACCCATACAATTGAAATTAGCAGTTAAACTTTTAAGCTGTTCATAAATAGTAATATGTTATATAAACAATATTTTAGAAAAAATTAATTTTCCTCGCATTTGTATAGTTTTACATTTTTAGGGTCATTTGTACAAAAATATGTGGGTGCTAAAGAGTTCTTCAAAGGAGCAAAACTGACTAATCTTCAGGAAGTTGAATATTTAAATTCATTATTCATATTTCATTAATTAATAAAAAAAGTCCTAAAATGTTCGTCTGATTTTTTTAAAACCCTATTTTGTTTGGTTTTAAATAATCTACTTGGTGACTCCAAGATTTAAATTTTGGATTGGAATAGTTTTTTGTGACCCCTGATATGCGAAAGCTTACAATGTATGCGAGTCACAAAATCATTCGTTTTAAAAATGGTAAAAAAAAAAAAAAATTTAGTAATAATCCTTTCTGAAACGAAATGGTTTATGATGAACAGATGCAGCTTATAACGAAAAATCTCCTAACAAAAAGGGAGAAATACAAAGCTTTTGCAAAAATATAAGACAAGCCCACAAAAGTGTTCCAAGTTAGCCCATTTTGTTTAGTTATAAAGCACATGTATCTTAAGAAAGTACGTGCTAGATTAGGCGATGCGGACGCAGAACAAATGCATGCACATATGTAAATGTCTTCGGTACCACCCCCTACTTTTCTCACAGTGCACGCACTTGCATCTGCCGCCGACCAGGGCTGCCAACTTGCTTGCATCCGCAGGCCGGTTGGCAGCACTGGCAGCTCTCTCGCGTTTGTTTTGCTGTGTGCTTCGTCGGTGTCGTGAGTTCGTTTCCGAGTCTGTCGGCTTGTCAGTTTGTGAGTTTGTGAGTGCGCCATTTGAGTTTCGACCGACGCGCGCAGGAGACGTGACATCGCAGAGCGGAAAGAAAAGGCTGGCAAGGCGAAGCGGCACGAATCGAAACGAAAGAAGACGAAAAGCAGCAGCAAGTAACGAAACTGAACAAACGGAACGGCGGATGCGAGTGCGAGAGTGATTGGAAAAAAGAGCGCGCGCGGAATTCGAAGTGCACAATTATTCAATTTTATTTTTATTTTTTTGACTTTGCGTTCCGTTTCGGTCCAAATACGTAGCCTCTTTTTTTTGTGTCTTTTTTTCCCTCTTGTTGGCTGCTGCGTTTATTAAGTTCCTTTAAAGTGCCCTGATCCATTGTGTTGTGATTGCCGCTTTTATATACACAAAAACAAACATCGGAAGGAGGCAGCACATTGCGCGGGGTAAATGAAGCAATAATTAAAAGTGCCTTTTGTTAATTGCCAGAAAAAAACGAAAAGAGGGTGAGTGAAGGGGGCGCGAAAAAGAGACTGGGAACGAAAAACAAAAAGAGAAAGATAGGAGTTGTGTGTTGATTTTTGGCAGTTTTAAGTTTGTTCCCAGTTTTAAACCATGAGAGGCATACGAATTTTGACGAAAATGTAAAATCAAGTCTTACATTTGTACACTTTATCTTTATTTTATTACCGATAACCTCATTTCTTTTAAAGCATGTGTAAATATCTATTAAACAAACATCATGAGCAAGTGCAGATTAACACTAACTGAAAACTATAAATGTAGTGGTAGTTCACATGTAAATTAACCCTTACTTCAGCGACAAGTTGCAGGTTAACTTTTGTAAAGTCTATTATAAAAAACTCTTTTATTTATCAGTTCATCAAAATAACAAAAAACGTTCTTTTTAAATGGAAAGAAATGGGGAAAATTCAACCATAAATAAGAAAGGGTAGGCCTTGAGTCGATTTTACGATTGTTTACTTTGTCTTCCATTTGTTGCGCCCTCGGAAATGGCTTTTAACGGGCAATTGAAACGGAGGTGGCAACCCTGGTAACTAGTACTCTCCCTTGTGACTTTTGCCGGTTATTCGCTCAGTCATATGTGCGTCATTCCACCCCCTTCCCCTCCCCCGCATCTACCAACCCCCCGCAGAGAGTCACCCGCATATTCGACTGACTCCTTGGCCACTCTCTTTTCGCCCACTCCTTTACTTCCCCTTCGCCAAATTGCTCCTGCACGTTCGTCAAATATTTGCTCAACTCTTTTTAATTACATTACACACACTCACGCACACATACCCCTTTTACGTGTACGCACCCAGTGGCTTACGCAGGGGGTGTTTCGCGTTTTAAGTCCCCTTTCAAGGATTTTATGACCGCCAAATATTAACTTTAAAAGATTTATGTTAGTTGAAATTTGAACAAAAAAAAAGAGGAAACCCCTTTGACAAATTCCTGCGTATGCCACTGGCACGCACACAGTCCAAAAACAGATTGTAATTGAAGATCTCTCACCAATTCAACGGGAAAATGGGACCAAAAAGAGAGCTGCATTCGGAAAAGTGTGACTCACGAGGCAATTCGTGGAAGTTCTGTGATTGATTTTATAGATTCCAAGAGAGAAAAAGGCACTAGACCTAGACCAGTTTTGCCCATTAATTACACATGTATATCTGTCGTGGGCATTTTTCATCTGACACATGGAGTGGTGGGGGCTGTTGAGAATTCTTATACCCTTAAAGGAGACATTTACGACCCTATGAAGTATCATAATATCCTATCTAAACTAGAGGCTAGAAAAATTGGAATTCATATCTGATACCTACATCGATCTAGATCTAGATAGATATCAAGTTTCTTTACAATTTTGGCTTGTTTTAAAGAGGATCTATTATTAAGGAAATCTTAAATTGAAGATTTGATTGTTTTTGAAGACTACACCTGGTTTCAGGGAAAATCAGCGTTCTACATTACATTGCTTACATAATTTTGTAATGGTCCACTTGACCGAGTGATCCGTATTGGAAATGTACTGCTGCGATTGCATTAGCCCTCTTTTTTTGATTTTGGCCCACACCCACCCACACATGTTTATTTCGTAAATCCCTGCACGCAATCGTAGCCATGAAATGTGGGATTTTCGCCCACAAACATATCTTTCTCCCAAAATATTTCATATTTTCTATAAGACTTTGGGGGGAAATACTGATAAGTTACTTATGTTCATCCTTATCAAATTAATTATATAAAATTCTTTAAGAAAGAATAAGTTAAAAAGCCTGATCCGATCTGGAAAACTATAGAACATGCTCTGCGTGCTACAACATTTCTTTAAAACAGTCTATAACAGAAAGTGCCATAAAGATTTTGATCACCTGATGTTTAAAGGTACGACTCTATAAATGCTTTTCACACTTTGGCTGCATATTCCGGTGTTCTGATTTTTCCGTAAGACCATTACTTTAGATTTTATGATTCTCTTGTTACACGCCCTGCTGCCTTTGATTTGCTTTGCTTTTTGCCTTTTGCTTTTCCCTTTCTGCTTTTCGCTTTTTGCTTTTTGCTGTGTGCTTTTACATGGGTTGCCGGGTGCGACATCGTCTGAATTTTTATGCGGCAAATGCTACGCTGTTCATTTGTTGTTGTTGTTGCTGTCGCTGTAAAAATTTTATTATCGCTTGTTTCCGTTTAGGAACCAAAAATGGGGAAAAATAATGGACACACACACGCGCTCACGCAAGCACACAAATACACAAATGCGTTTCGCCATCAAGCATTTTCCATGATGGAAGACACTATTTAGTAATGTGGGGGAGTTGGAAGAGATAGTGGGTGCATAAAACGAAATAGAAGAAAGTACCGTGAAGGTGTCACTTTTTAGGTAACTAAAATGCAAAACGCAAATAAAAAGTTGTTTACTAGACAGTTCTATTATGATATAATATAATATAATGGTTCTTGAGATATAAGAAAACTTAAAAAACAATTTTCCAAGAACTTATGTATATTATCTTGCGGAAATGTAAAAAATTTGGCTTGGTCCCCATGTTGATTGCGAAATTATGGTTTTGTAAATTTATGTTGCTTCTGTCTGAATATTATGCCACTTCGTGGTTTCTTTATCTCCACCCACATATTCTGACCGTCTGCATTTCCAAATGGGACCTTGGGGCATTGGGTCAGGGGTGCCAAGCCCGATTGTTCTTTTGGTTTTTTGATAATGCTCACTGTTTAGCTTCTATTTAGGGAACCGTCTAGTATTTCTTTTGCGAAAAGTAGCTGAAATAGTCATAACATAGAGTCTGCTATCAATATGGAAATATGTAACTCACAATGAGCGCTTACACAACTGCGTCTATGAATTAGTAATATGAAAACAGTTGTTTTTAATCGAGTTCAAGAAGAATTGCAAATATGGAAAATATACATACCTAAGTTTATTATCTAGGTCAAGAACAGCCGAAGCGATATAATAAAAGTAGATTACTAGATGCAAAGGGTTCAGATATCATATGGACGGTCAACACATCGAAATACTAATGTCAGTAATATATTCCTCAAGTTACAAAGAGTTCTAGACAATTTTCTTGTATGTGTTGTTCATGGAGAACAATTAACCATCGTCAAATTGCATTGAAGTGCATTGCCTACAATTACTGATCAGTAATGGATTTTCATGGACTAAAATGTTTGGAATTCTCAAGATCTCTGAACATTTCATGGTTAGTTTATTGGTATTACAGTGTCCAATCGGTTTTATAATTATACAATCGACGAGTCTACTGCACATATACCCAATTAGAGAGTTTCCCCCATATCCATATCATTTTCCCTCCATTCGGTTCATCATCTATTGATTCTTCCCCTCTTTCGCTTCTCGAGATAATACTGCTGGCTCTCGGGGTCGATGGGTCTCGTCTTCATTTCAAAATAAGCGGACATTTTCTTGTATATCTTGTATTTTTAGTTGTGGTTTTTGGTTTTGGCTCCGACTCCCCTCTGTTTTTGCCTTTCCCCATGCCATGCCTTTCTTTATGCTCCACTCATTTTTTGCCATCCGCTGTGGGCGTCTGTTACAATTTGTAAATTATATTTAAACACGAGCTGCATGCGTTCGTCGTCTTTCGATGTGGATTCGGATTTGGATTCGGATGCGGACTCGGATTTGGGTTCGGATTTGGTTTGCGTCGGAACAGATCGGTTTCGATCAGGAGGAAACTGCTGCGGCGGCGGGAATGGTAATGGGAATGGAATTGGGGATCGGATTGGATCGGATCGGGGTCTCTGTGTGCCACCATGTAGGCGTGCAGTGAACCAATTTGGCTAATAGATTGTATTTCGCCACACGAGCAAACAGTGAGAGAGAGAGAGGTGGAGAACCAGAAAAAAAAGACACTAATGCAGTTGCATGGGGATTATTTAGCACACTGAACTCTGCGTTAAATGGGCCTTCGGTCACACTGTAAATCAGTTGCTTGTTCCCAATTTAAATGCGATTCCCATTCTAGTTGTCATTCCTATTCCTATTCGTATTCCTATTCCTATTCCCATTGCTATCCCCATTCCCATTCCCAGGCTCAATGTTTTCGCTAATTGACTTCGTCTAAAGTCCGCAATAAACATTTCAGCAATTTAAAGCGGTCTCACACACTCACACACAAACGTTCGTTCGGATGTGTTTACATATGCAAGATCTAGATATAGACTAGATGACTGTATAATTTATAGATGGTCTTTAGCACATTTTAAATTCCGCATTCCGTTCCTAATTGATTCCGTTGGAACGTAAAAGTTATGCGTGGGCTTTGCATTTAGCTTCCAATTTGCCGAATTAGTTTCTATGATATTATAATGCACATTGATTGGAATACAACCGAGCAGCAGCCCATCTAGGCCAATGATTTATAGAAAATGTTGTGCTTATCGTCCCCGGATTATTTCCCTTATTCATTCCCCAGAGGGGAAAAAACCACCGCCACCCTCAATCCCTTCCGAAATTGATTGAGCTGCAATAAAAAATTTGTCAAAATTAAGAAAGGGTGGGCGAACCGACCATAAACCTTGTAATCACACATTCTGATGATTTATAATTCAGGCCGAAAAATAAAATTATAAGGCCACGGTCTGCTACTACTACACTGCACTTTACAATATCAACAAGTGATTGATGTTGATGTGGATAGGAGTGGTGGATGAAGAGGGAAGGAGGGTGTCTAGTCCTGAACCAAGGGAAACCGATTCGATCGCATCCAGAGTGGCATGAAAAAGGAAAGGGAACATCTCAAATTACAAGCATTGCTCTTGTTCTTATTGCACTCGAAAAATAATATATAAACTTTAGATGGAATTGTTATGAAGAATTGAAGGCCTGAAGAATTCGCGTTGGCGGTTCTTAGTGACACATACACTTTTGATCTTCTCTATTTATTAGTATTTCCCAAGTATTATAACACAAATTAAAGCATTGCTCTTGTTTGCAAAGTAATATATGTTTGAAACTTTAGAAGGATTTGTTACGAAGAGATGAAGGCCTGAAGAATTCGCGTAGGCGGCAAGTTCTTAGCGAAACATATGAGAAATAGGCATTCTTTTGTTCTACTCTTTATTTATTATTATTTGCCAAGCACATTAAAAGTATAATTGGTTTATGTTTATATGATCATTAAAATGCGATGAGGGGTTTTCTTTGTCTATTTGTCATCGGGGTTTCTTCAAGTGTACTTGGGACACGCCTTGAATGTGCGCAAATGGGATAACCAACCACCGTTGGAGGATGTACTCAAAAACGCATCTGTTCCTTGGGTCTACGACGACTGAGACGGAGACTATCTTGATCTCATAATCAGCGGAGTGTGGTGTGTGTGTCTGACTCAGAGGGGTTGAAGAAACAGGCAAGATGAAAAAAAAAAAGAAAACCAAACTCAAAAAAGCGGACGAACGTCATCAGCATTTTTTTTTGTGTTGTATTTTTGGGCCTTCTCCTTTTTGCCACTTTGCATTGTGTGTTTGGTGGCAGGTGCAACGTCTGTTGGTTGCCATTGTTGTAGAGGTTCCCCCGTGATATGGGCATCGCGATGGGTTCGAGTTGAGTGCGTAGCAGCAGTTGCCCCGAAAATAAAATAAGGGGCGAAACCTCGGATCCGATTTACTGTTGATTATACTGAACAGGCGGCAGCTGCATTTAAGGACACGCGTCACTTGCCGCTCCTTTCCACGCGCCACACAAAGCCGAAGAACGATCTCTGGTCAACAACGCAGATTTCTTCTGGACCCCCATTCGCTCTTCATCTTTATCCTGTGACAAGGGTTCCGAAACATTTCTCAAGTAGGATCAGATGTTTCCTAAGGATCGCGTGTGTTGATTTAATGGGTTTTCGTCTTTTTCCTTCCGCTTCCTTGATGAGTTTCAGAGGGTTTTTGAAGTTTTGACCTGAAAAAGGGATATAATATTAATGGAGCACGTCTGAGGATATATTTATGTTTATCAAGTACTTGGAAACCTGGTTCAGTTTTTTAACGATCCTAAAAACCATCAGTTCTAAAGCCAAATAAAAACGGAAAATTCGAAATATAAATCTTAAAGTTAATAGTTCCTGGAAAGTATTACCGCTAATTGTATCAAATTGTGTGTGTTTTTTTTTTTACAACAATCCATTATGGGAACCACTAACATTGCACAGTAGCAGTATTTCCATTTCCTGGCAATTTGGGCTGCCCTTCATGGTTACTTATTCTTTGGTTCACCCGGTTGCATCGTCTTGCCTTGAACTTAACTCTGCGGGTTGACTTTGACGTACACAGACAAAAAATGGGCATCAATTCAATTGGTTTTCGTATTGTTAAGACCTTTGTATGGGACATATAGAGATATTTGAACAATACCGAACTATAAAAGCAGCTGTCAGCATATTTGGATAGCAATATATAAAGATCTTACTATTTAGCTGTTTTTGGTACCTTTATAAGCTGTGCCATTTATTATTCTCATAGGTTGACCCAAAATAAGTCAATGTTAAAGATATTTTCTATGCTTAGGTTCTTTTCTCTTTGTGGACAACTGAAGGGGGGTCCTCCAATTAGGCTGCTTAACGAACCAAGCCCAAAGTCAAACCGAAACGAACGACGTAAAGTTAAGTAGAGTGTAGTGGAGTCAACTCAACTCAACTGAACCCAACTAAAACCGAGTTGGAACGCAACTCTGTTGCTTTCTTGATGGTGATGATGGTCATCAGTCGAAATGGTGGCGCAAATTCAGGCACTCGCATTATAAATTCCAGTATTCCATATACATATTATATATATATATACACCATATTCGAGGTTTTCGTTTTATGAGCGACAATTTCGCCAAAGGAGCGAAACGCCTGCTCTATAAGGCCCTGCCATGACTCCCGGGTGTTTTCGGTGTGTGTGAATGGGGCCCATTAAAAGTTAAATTTAATGTATTAATTTATTTTTTGTTTGCCTGCCATTGTTGCTTTTGTCCACTCTTGTGTTGTTTGCGCTGCTCTTTTTTTGTTTTTTTTTTTGTTTTTTGGCAACGCTGTTTGTTGTTTTTATTAATCGACTGCGGAAGTTGCTGTAAATGTCCACAAACATGAGAATATTCATAATGCGTTTGGGCCTTGAATAAAGAGGTCTCCCCACCCATGTGGTATTTTGTTTTTTTCCCCTGACTGACTGACGTCAGTGGAGAAGGGGGACTCTCGCTTTTAGTTAATTACTGAAAATATTATTGTAGTGCAAAAGTAATTACTTTGGAGGAAAAAAAAAACTCCCCAGGGAGTGGAATGAGCCCAGAACATGCGACTTGGGTTGAGTAGGTCATGAGTAGTGAGCATTGCAGTGTTTGACCACTTGTTAAATAGAGTTGGTTAGATATGACCCTTATGGTAAGGTAGGTCACCCATTTAATATCAAAAGTAAGTGGGTAAAAGTAAGTAACAACCCCAACCTCGATTCGGACTTAATAGCTGCGCTTTAGCTCTCAGTTGGTTGCCCATACAATTATCGGATCCGCTAAGGTTATAATTGGTTTATCATGGAACTCATGCCTCTATATTGGTAGCATTGATCTGGACCCATGCTTCTCCCAAGGTGAACAACAGAAAACCGATCCACTAGGAACATTGAACTGCAGCTGAAAAACTTATTTACAGATCAACTGCGACTGAAACGTAGGGTTCCAGGGGAAAAAAAACAGAGCGGACAGTGGTTTATTTCATTTCACACTTGACGATTGTAATTTAAAACACTTTTAAACACAGACGTCTTAATAACAAGGCGATTTTATTGCCAGTAACAAAGAAAAAACAGCGAATAAACTTCGAAAAGTATAAGTCAGCGATAACATTTAAGTTTATCATGTGTCAAATTTTGTTTATAAGGAAAAAAAACCTAGTGTGGGGGAAATTCCCTTTTAAAGCTAGAAACAGGAAGCTGTTGAAATAACTCGGTCTAGTTTTACCGGCTCTTAAATAACCAAATGCAGTTGTTTATGAAAATGGAGACATGCATTTATTGAAAGTAAACGTTTTAAAGCTAATGAGAAATATTAACTTATGTAAATATACACCTTTAAAAAGGTATGTCATAAAAAATAAGGGCACGTATGACTCAGATTGGGATTACCTGAACAACTGTTGGCAAACTAACGTAATTCTTATATAACAAGCAATAAAAAATATAGATTAAAATATACTTTAAATATTGTTGAGTGTAAAAACAAGAGTTTTACAAAGATGAGAATTTTGTATGGGTTAAGAGTTTTGCTGCTTACCTTTCTTGTAGCTAAACTAAATTCATAACTAACCTACTATCGCATTCACCTTTTTCTATTTGCGTTTGGTCTGTTGATACTTGGCTGTGAGGGGACCCATACTTTGCCAAACTAATGACAGTGCTCAGAAAAAAATCAGGAGTACAATATCAAATGAAAGTGATCTCAAAGCCTTGTATTCATTTTAGTTTCCATATTACTCCGGTTGCAACATATGAATTAAAATTGATTAATGGCTGTATTATTTTATATTATACTTTGATGGTTTTCCTTCTCTGTCACGCTATAATTCCCAATGGGTTTTGGCTTTGATTAGATAAAAACCGGTTTCGTTCACTGGATAAGTCAGCAATAAAAGCTCTTAAAAACCTAGACTAAATATTTAAACATGCTCTCAGACATGTGTATTTACTTTATAGATTTTCTTGCTATATAGAAGTATTCCCCCCAAGTGAAATATATTTTGGTGATAGATTTTTTTCCTGTGTCGTCGAACTGAGAATGGGAGTGCAGTAGTGGACCGACCTATGCAAATATGCAAACAAGAGCCGTAAACTAACAGCAACAAATGGCCGGTAGAATGGGATTCTGTGTGTGAGGTCTGTTCTGAACCCCCCTGACCATTTCCCCGTGGGTTTCTCAATTGAGGATTTGTTGTTGCGGCTGTCATTGAACTTTGTGGACAACCGATTGAGGGTTTTGGGGAAAAGGGCAATCGTGGAGGTTATTAGATGCCGCCGCCGCTGTCCATATATATTCTGTATGCCGTACTCCGTTTCCCGTATTTATGTACATTTCTGTCCATAAATCAACGCTAACCAAGCGGGGCGACATGTGCATTGTTGAATGGAACCAGCTCTCTAACCTCGTTTCAACCTTCCCCCCATATCATCCACATCCACATCCACACCATCGCATCACCATTATCCGCTGCCCTTCTCGGTGCGTTGAACAACTGACACTGATGGCAGATCATCATCGCAAGTCCCGGGTGGAGTTCAGTTGGGTAAAGTGCCAATTACCTAAAAAGTAAAGTAAAAACAAAAAAAAAACAAAAACCTTTTCGAGCCACGCAATGACTCATTCAGTCGACCGTTGAAAAGGCCATAAAAAAGGCAACTCCATCACCAGAAAGTAACCGAAATGACCAGTAAGACGTGGGCAGTTGTCAGCGATGTCACATATTCCCCGAGTTACATACCTCGGATAGTATGCAATAAGAATGGAAGTGAAGTCTTACTTAAAAACTGAAATGAGCCAAATTTCCAGGGTAATAACAAAGTGTTTTAACAGCAGTTCAATTATTGTATTAAAATACGGTGTATAAAAGTTATAGTTTGGTAAAAAATAAAAAAATACATTCAAAGATGCAGTACGTACGTAAAATCAAAGCTTTCGAAGACTAAAGGTCGAAAAAGTTTTTTTTTCTGTGTGATCTAATAAAACCCCTGTTCTCTACAAATCCATCCTATCTCTTCCGTCTTTCTCTTCCCCTTTCTCTTGGCCAATTGCCAGTCATTGTGATTGTTTTTGCCTTTGCCCCCAACCAGTTAACGACCCCCCCTCCCATGTTCTTTGTCGCTTTAATACGTGACTTATGCCTTGGTTTATTACTTAACACTCGCCACTCAGGCAGCCAGTCGTCGAGCAGTTCCAACTGCATTATATCGGGGCAATAGTACGGCGGCCAGAGAAACATCAGAAGCTGTAACCGGCGATAAAAACAGTGCTCAACAATCGGCAATGTCGACGGCTGCTGCTGCTGGAGAAACGCCAAAAGTGCTGGACGGCGGGGAAGTCGGCGGCTCAGCTTTTGATTGCCAAGCGACAGCAGTATTAGCAAATGTGCACAGCAAAAAAAATAATAGCCCGATATTAACTACATAATTGCATTGGATAGGGAAAAAAAAATATACTGTAAAAGACTGAAGTTTATAGTGTTTTTTCAGCGTAGGAAGTGCTAGGTTCGAATCCCACTGCTTAAGGATTTTTGTAATTTTTGGTACCTTAAAAAAAATTGTTTTGCCATTGTTCTCATTTCATATTGATATCGATTTATCAAATATATGTTAGTTATGTACAGGGTTTGATATTTAAAATTTAAATTCCTATTATTTAAAAAAAATAATTTTTTTTTTATTTTTTTTAAATATTTTTATGATAACCTATGTTTTGTTCAAGTTCAATTCCCACTGCATGCCTGTGATTTTAAAAAATTTTTCGTAGATAAATAAATGTATATTTTTATGATATTACAATCAAAACCATTATCACTATCTCAGTGCCATATCGAATAATAATCGTTTCGGTGTAATCTGCTCAGAAATGTGGTATAAAATCATTAAATTGATATCAATTTTTCTTTATGTGCGATTGGTGTTGGTGGCGGAAAGGGGCTGCCGTCCAAACTAAAAATGTGTAACGTGTTTGAAGCGAAGCTGTCGCCCAGAAAAGGGGTTCCAAAGGGGTAAGGGGGTAAGAGTGGCGGAAACGGTTGGCCCAGCTGCATTGGCAACCGACAATCGCCAATCGCCAATCGCTAATCGTAAAATCGTCGTTCGACAACGGACGCTCCACTGGGGCACGTTTCGAACAAACGGCAACAATAGCAAACGCGATGGGGAACCCAACTGATAATACTTAAACATTTCTGGGTCTCGTTATAAAGCCAAAGTTCCCCAACTACAATTATCATCTGCCGCATTTTAAATTCGAGCTATGGAGTCTGCGATTCACAGAGAAACGGTCCAGAAATGTTTAACATACTAGCTTCGTTTCAATTTCACTTTGAACAAATATTTCTGTGTCGAAACTGATAAATTTGAGTCATTAAAAAAAACATGGATAGATTGGATTAAACGGAAAAGTGTTTCAAACAGTTTGATTCGATTTCTGAATTAATGTTATCGATATTTAGAAGATTTGATTTAAATAGAGAAAGTCTAGAATCTATTACCTATAAAAATGTTCTTAAAATGCGGAGTACTGCCTTATAATGCTATAAATATATTAAGAAGTTTCAATATAAATATGGAAATCCTTGGATCTATTATTTTTCAGTATAATCTTAAAATGAGGTGTTTTATTGTACTAATTCTTGCAAACCGAGATCGCAAATTGGTTTACCCAGATAAAGATTATACTCTAAAATCTCCCATAAATGCTCAAGGATAAGAACTATGCCTGAACATTGTTTTTTAATATAATGAACGCATTTTTTATCTCAGTCAAGTTATGCTAATCCCACCATGTTGTTCTCCTCCATTCCAGATCAACCTTAGGGGCATCTTGGTGGGCGGAGCTGCCAGCGGCGGAGGAGTAGCCGGAGCAGGAGCAGGAGGAGGAGCAGGAGCAGCGGCTGGTGGTGCGCCGACAACGTCGACGACGACGACGACGACCGCCGCTGGCTTCGTGGCTGGTGGAGATTGCCCTGTGATCGGCGCCGGTGCTGGCGCTGGCGTCAAGCTGCGCAGGCACAGCGATCGTCCCCTGACGCCGGAGGCCAAGCAGCTCTCCCACACATACCGCATCTCCATGGCTAACCTGGAGGACTCGCAGGAGTCGGAGCTGGACCAGATCCTGGGCGAGCTGAGTCTGCTCGAGGCTCAAATCAGCTATGGTGAGGCGTCCCTGCTGCCCGGCATATGTGGTGCTCCAATGGCAGGTGCTCAGGTAGCACCGCCACCCGGAGTGCCCGCCCAGCTGCCCAGCAATGCCCCATCCATGGTCTCCATGTCGGCTGCCTCGTCGCGCTCCCATTCGCGCACCAACAGCAGCATCTCAGCGGACGTGAGCAGCTGCTCATCGTCCGGGATCTCGGAGAATGGACATGGTCTTGGAATGGGACTGGGACTCGTGGGCGGACCAGTGCCAGCTGGAATGATAGTTCATCCACCGCCACCGGTTGGCATGACCATGGGCATAACGCTGGGCGTTGTCACGCCCCGGGAGCCGCGCACTGAGTCGCCCGACAATGATTCCGCCTTTAGCGATACCGTATCGCTGCTGTCCAGCGAGTCGTCGGCCTCCTCGAACACATCCCTGCAACAACAACAACAGCAGCAGCAGTTGCACCAGCAGCAGCATCAGCAGCAGAAGCAACAGCTGGCCAGTTCCGAGAAGCTCGTCCATGGCGGACATGGCCATGGTCATGGCCAGCATGGTGGTCAGCAGAGTGGCGCCAACAGCATCTCGAAGGCGGCCAAGATCCAGCTGGCGCTGCACAAGCTCGAAAGTGCCTCCATCCGGCGGCTGTTTGTCAAGGCCTTCACCTCTGACGGCGCCTCCAAGTCACTGTTAGTGGATGAACGCATGGTCTGTGGTCATGTGACACGCCTGCTGGCCGACAAGAATCACGTCCTAATGCAGTCCAATTGGGCGCTAGTGGAGCACCTGGGCGATCTTCAGATGGGTTAGTAATTTAAAACTAAATAAGTGAAATTATTTGCTAATCCTTTCTTTTCCCCCAAACCACAGAACGCCTCTTTGAGGATCACGAGCTACTGGTGGATAACCTAATGACGTGGAACTCGGATGCCGGCAATCGCGTGCTCTTTCAGCAGCGACAGGACAAGGTGGCGCTGTTCTTACGCCCGGAGCTCTATCTACCCGGTCCTCAGATGACGCCTGGGTGCCAGCACGACGAGCAGACGCGGCAGATGCTGCTTGACGAGTTCTTCGATTCGCACAACCAGCTGCAGCTGGACGGACCGCTCTACATGAAGGCGGACCCCAAGAAGGGCTGGAAACGGTATCACTTCGTGCTGCGCTCCTCGGGCCTGTACTACTTCCCCAAGGAGAAGACCAAGAACACGCGCGACTTGGCCTGCCTGAATCTGTTCCACGGCCACAATGTGTACACCGGGTTGGGCTGGCGCAAGAAGTGGAAGTCGCCGACTGACTACACCTTTGGCTTCAAGGCGGTGGCTGACTCCTCGCTGAGCAAGTCGTGTCGCTCCCTCAAGATGCTCTGCGCCGAGGATCTGCCGACATTGGATCGCTGGCTGACGGCCATCCGAGTGTGCAAGTACGGCAAACAGCTGTGGGACAGTCACAAATCACTGCTCGAGGATCTCAGCCTGAGCCGCGACGATGCCGTTTCGCAGTCGAGCTTTGCCGTCTCCATGCGCAGTGAGTCGATCTCGAGCATCTCGTCGGCGGTGCCTTCGCAGTGCGGCAGCGTTTCCTCGGCCATCAGTAGCATGTCCAACTCGACCAGCGGCCGCACATCACGTGCCTCCAGTAGCAGCTCCAGCGGCTGCCTCTCGGACGACAACAACGGCTTTGACTCGGAGTTCACCACGGGCACCATCAAGCGCAAGCCCTCGATGAAGCCCAATCTGCCGCTGACTACGATGACGCGCCAGCTGAAGGAGGTGGGCGAGATCACCATCTGCGAGAGCGCCGGCGGTGATGCCAGTTCCCCCGAGCGAAGCGGTACACTAACGCGCCGCCACAGTCGACGCAAGTCGCAGGAGAGCAACGGCAGCGGCACACTCAAGCGGCGCCCCATTCCCGTGCCCGTAAGCACGGTGGTCAAACAGGTGGAGCCAATGGGCAGTGCCTCCTCCACTTCGTCCAGCAGCAATTCCACGCCCACGCCAACGCCCAGCATCTGCGCTAAGCCACCGCCGGGCGATGCTGCCTCGCTGATGTGCTCGTCCACGCTTTCGTTGGACTCGCTGCCGCCTCCGCCTCCGCCACCCGCTTTGGATGGTTCCGAAGACCAGGATGTGTACGGGTCGCAGCTATCGCTGGCGTCTCTGCCACCACCGCCGCCGCCCGAGGATGTGCTGGCCATGACCTATGCAGGACCGCCCAGTCCAGCTACTCCCACACCAATGAACAGCAATCTGATGATCATGATGCCGAACAGCAATGGATCGTTGCCGCCGGCGGTGCCGGCCAAACCCATCAAGCCGGCAGTGAAGCAGTCGCCTGGCGCTCTTAAGGCAGCGCCACCATACAAAGCGCCGCCGGATTATGTGGGCCCTGCCCAGCTGGCCGGACCGCCGTTGCCGCCGCCGCCACCCGCCCAGAAGAAAGTCTCGTTTGCCGACTCGCCGGTGCTGCTGCGTCGCAAGATGTGCTCCCCGGAGCCGGTGCTGCCACAGCGATCGCCAAGCACCACGCTCAGTTGCCATTCCAACTCCAGCGCGGGATCGGCCTACCAGACCTACGCACCCGGACCGATGTTGCCGCCACGCTCCGATCTGGCGCGCCTATCCAGCCAGAGCAACGGCAGCGGAAGCGAGGTAACCTCGCCAAAGCGACTGCAGGAGTCCGCCTCGAATCCGCCCCGCGACTTCCTCAAGGATCTGCAGCGCGTCATGCGCAAGAAGTGGCAGGTGGCGCAGAAGTGCAAGGCGGAGCCGGCCACAACGCCGCACGAGGTCCTGGGCTTCCGGGACTTTAGCAACGAGGACCTGCTGGCCGCCCACAACCTCAACTCGGGGGCTAACTCCTCGCACTATTACCGCGAGACGGCCAACGTGAGCCACTGGGTGCAGGAGCACTACGAGTACGCACACAATGCGCTCTACGAGAACGTGCACGCCCAGGTGAGGGCGGGCGGAGGAGGAGCTGGCGGAGATGCTGGCACACCCCCGCTGCCACCGCCGCCTGGCAATGCCGTGGCAGCCAAGAAGCGCCCTCCACCGCCGCCTCCAAAGCGGAGCGACAAGACGCACCTGACCAACCGGGTGTAGGGATCATCAACTGAGAAGAGTAAGTGAAGCGGGAGAAGCAGCATGCAGGTGGATTACGACAATCCACTTTAATGTCTCCCCTTGAATTTCAATATTTTGCAATCCAAAACTAATTTCCTTACTTTTCAGGTGAATCCGCTCACACACTTGGATCCTTAGTCTCGAAAGGAAGTAGTTTCATGGCGGAGCGAACAATATTTACTTGTCTACAAGAAAGCAAAAACAAGAATCTTACAAATTCCTATTTAAGTCTAGGCGAACAACAGAGCGAGATGGAAAAACCACTAATTAAATCATACATGCGTATGACTATATATATTTTCTAAGAATATGCTATGGCCACGCCCACTTCTCTTACAAAAGTATTACACATAACAGAGAATCAAACTGTAGAATTTCCTTTTAGGTTAGAGTTTAGAGTGAAACCACGTCAAAAGTGTCAACAACCACTAAAGGTTAAATTATATTTTTAGTTGTTGGCATGAGTTTAAATTTGTCGCTTAATACAAATCGTTTTCTTTTTTGTTGTATTAAATAAAATATTGCTTATAAATACATATTTTTTATTCTTAGAATTTTATTGGTTTTTTAACCAAAATGTCGTACACGCATTTTACCGTGCAATTATAAAATTAGCTCCATAACTATCAGATAACAGTTTTTGTTAACACTTTTGATATGGTTTGATTCTTCACCTACATTTTGATTCATTTCGAAAATCGAAAAAACAAAAAGCAAAAGGCAAAAAAGGAATTCTGCATTAGTAAAAATATTTAAGCTAAATTTTAGTTTGTAAAAAGAAAGGAAAAATGCATTTTAAAGCAATAGTGCATTATTTAAAAAACACTAAATTAGCGTTAGATAAGTGTACAATGTTTTTATATATACATGCACTTTTTAACTGTTTAGTTGCTCTTAGTATTGATTTTATATATTTTTTTTTGCGATAATCTTTGTAACGGTAGAGTGAACGTTTTGTAAGCGCATGAAATGCGCTGCGCTAGCAAAGGAAATGCCTTATAAAGCATATAAACCTAAATAGGGGAAGCCCTGCATATACACCTAATATATATATATATATTAATGCATACATATATGTGTTGATATATCCAAATAATTTGCTGTTTAAAGCGATATTATTATATTTATCTAAAAATTGTATTCCACTTTGATTGTTCAGTTTAAATAACCAAGTGCTTAGTTTTCAAAAGATTTGTCAAGTTCCTCAATAGTGTTAAATTTATCTTTCTCTTTGTACTTATCTCGAACCACAGATAAATCAGACAGATCAGCCATAAAATGCAATTTGTATGTGCAAATCAAACTATTTAAATTGAAGGCAATAAGAGAAAATGGAATCAATTCTGTACACAAATCAAATATGTAATTGTAATTGTAATAATATATAAATTAATCTTTTGGTACTTTTCGTTTACGAATTTTGTTTCTCAACATGTAATTTTTTAAGCGTTCCTATAGGTTCAATTTTTCTATGCATGCAGGTATTAAATAAGTTCAGTAAAGCTTAAAACGTTGGGGATTTGTTTTCCCCCGCTGTGTACTAGGCAAAACAAAGAAAAATGCAGAATAGCTTTCGATTCTCTATAATCGATATAAATATATCTTGCAATCTTTAAATGGACGATTTAATACCATTGATCGGTTTCCAATTATCGATTATATAATTGCTCATTTCTGTAATTGTTTTTGTGTAGTAACTTGTTTGCCATTTGTTTTGTATGTATGTTTGTGTACAGCCAGAGACAGCCATATATAAAATATATATAAACATAATTATAAATGCATATGCGTGTCCGGTACTCCAATAATTTCAGTTAAAATGTATGTGAAACGTTGACTATTAAGATCCCAATACACATTGTAAAAAGGCAAAGCTATATAATTATGTATGAAGTTTTGTTACATATAAATCGGAATGTGTACTGCGATCAAATAGTGATCAATTCAATTGACTAAAACTTTGCCTTCTCTCTCCAGCCATCCTAAAAGTGTTCAATCCCCAATCCCCAAATATCCCGCATCAGCTACATAATGATTGCTTTTGTTTCCCATTCTGTGTCACACATCATTATATAAATAATATATGAACGTTTTGGTTTTGAATACAAGAAACTAGCATTGGGTTTATTATGGTAAATTTAAATTTTACTTTCCTACGTATACAAAACTAAAGGGTATTATGCATATAGATCTAGATATAAACATACTTAAATAAAGGAAATGCCAATTTTTTAAAGCTTGAATTTATATGAACATATTTTTTAGACACTATACGCTATATATATATATTGATATATATATATGGTAGGAACACAAGGATGTGCCATAGGCGCCGTCGTCGTGTCAAAGCAAAAACAAAACAGAGAATGGAAAACCTGCAACATTTTTTGCTAAATGAATGTAATAAAATTTAAATAAACCTAGTCATTAAGTCCAAGATAAAATGAAAAGTAAAATAAATGCTAAATAAATTTATATATTAATGACAGGCATATATACATATGTAATGCGACGCAAAAGAAAGTAAAATCTAGAAACCTACTCTATGCTTTAACTACAGAAAGCATTTTAAAGATATTTTGTTTGCCATCTTATATATAATTTATATATTTTTTTGTTTCTGTTTGTTTGCTTAAATACTTCAATTTAAATGTATAAACAATTAAGTAACGAAGTGAAATAAATCAAGGTTCAACTAAAAGAACAAGAAATCAAACACAAAACAGAATCCTAATTATATAAAGTAAGGAAAACTCATATTAAAGCCCAAGCTACAACTAAATGAAAAGACTACAACTGGAGGAGAACAAAATAAGTAAGTTTATTACATTATCGCCGACACATTCAGACATCATTCATATGCATTAACTACAAATTTACAAATACAGCAACGCAAAACTACAGCATCTAACTAAAGAAATCAAAGAAAAATTCAATTTAATAAATAAACACAAGAAATTCTTTGCAGGGCTATTATATAGTGAACAATGTTGCCATTTGATACCATTTTTTCCACAAATAAAAACACATTTGATATATAAATATATATTACTATATATACCTTATATTCCGAATCAAATGGAATTTTTTGTAATTTTGATAGAAACATTCAAAACATATTAAAAACGAAAAAGAACAAAAAACACAAAACTGTGCGAACGAAACGTGTTACGAAAACTATGAAAAATAAATGCGAGAAATGCCTAAGAAAAATTTGAATTAAAGTAAAAACCTATTTATTTAAAAATGGAATGGGGGATATTACAGAAAGTGGTACGATTTTTTAAAAAGGTAAGTTTTATTATTGGTTTTACTTTAGAATTGATTTTTAGCTAACTGTTTGGTCATCTGCCTCAATTTTAGATAGTTTAAGAAACAAATCATAAAAGCCAATACCAATATTTTCGCCTTAAAAATTTAAAATTTGTTATCAGGACTTTAAGTTACATAATTCACTAACTACAGACTAAGAGATGGACCAAATTAGATTCCAAATTAATAAATAATAAATTTGAGATATATAAATATTTTCAAATTTCTAAAATTTCAGAAAATGTAAGATTTTTTAGTTGGGCTCGCACATATGTATAACATATGTACATAAAAACAAACCCATCGAATGATAAGGAAATAAATTTGAAAAGCTTCCCCTGGATTAAACGTTATGGTATCATGATATATGCCTCATATAATATATCATAATATATTTTTTTGTATTTCTCTTTTTTTAAGTCCCTGGAACAGTCCTCCCACTTCCAAGTCGAATCGAACAAGCAAACCTTTGCAAATTTACGCATTTTAATGGCCTCGCAACGAAACTGACCAAAATCGGTGGAAGGAAGGATTTCAGCCTTCGCTGCCCCAAAACCTCTGCGTCGACGCCGACGTCGACGTTGGCAGAGGCAGAGGCAGCAGCTTCAGCCGACACAATTTTCAGTTTCCTTGCCGCATTTTGTGTGAGTTTCAGGGGGTTTTCGGTGGATTTTAGGAGGTTTTTTGGGGGTTTTGGGGATGGGACACGCACTGACTGCCCACTGGGCAAGCAAAAATAAGAAGAAGATGAAGATGGAGAGAAAGGGTTGCTCTGCATACGTGTGTGTGTGTGTGTGTGTGTTTGCGGACCTTTGCTTGGCAGGCATTTTATTTATGCTGCGTGGTCGTTTCTTCGTAACCCCCTTCTCTTGCTCAGCACTTTTTATACCCATTAGAGGTACATTATGAGGGTATATTTTTTCGCGAAATTTATGAAACATATATTTGACAACATTTTGAAATTTTTTTTTATGTCGAAAAATGGGATTCCGATTTTAGTCAAAAATACTCTTTTTCCTTGCGGTTTTTAAAATGTAGTTTGGCCAAATCAAGGCGTACAGCTAAAAGACCGACTGTTTTGAACAGCTTGCTAAATATGCTAACGATCCCCTTCACTTTAAGACAAATTTAATTTTTGACCCATTTTCGCTTTTTTAGTGGTTTTTCGCTCGTAATTTAGCTAAATCAAGGCGTACAGCAAAAAAACCGACTGTTTTGAGCAGCTTCCTTCAATTGCTATCGATCCCCATCATTTTAAGAAAGATTTATTTTTTGACAACATTTTTCAAACTATGTAGACTTTGCATAAACATGACGTTGCGCATGGCATTAAAATTAAAACATTTTAACAAATCTGATATAACTTATTTTTCCTCCTTAAATAGTAGTTTTTGTAATATTTTTACTTAGTATACAATATGTGATGTAGCTGGTTGGGTGGGTGCTGCCTCCAAGAATCGGATCACTTCCAGTCATTCCTAGATATATTCATCTAATTCTTTCTTGATCTAGTCAATCATGCCAGCTCCTCCACGTCGGGGCCGTCCTCCCGGATAGCTTCAAGCAATTCGTCGATCGACGGCTGAATCCAAAGATAAAAAAGGGCCGCCAGGACGTGCACGGCAACGAAAAATATTATCGAGATCATATTAAAATTTAAAAAAATGCTGAACTTTGACTAATATCTATTAAAATGATTTTAGAGAAGTTCACGACTTGACTGTGCGAAGACGATTGAACTGATGTCCAAATTTCAGCTAGAAGTTAAAAGCAACTGCCTACTATGTTCGAAGCTCACAGGTTAGTTAAAAGTAAGAGTCTACTAGGTACTAAATAGTTTGGATCATAGATGCTTAGTAAACAATTTCACAGAAGCCTTTTTTTGGTTTAAAAAAGTATCGTAGGTAGCTGGGAGAACAGCTTCTCAATCAGAATCAGTACTCGCATTCATTATTCAGTATCGACAGTATCGTATTAGAGCAAAATTGTAGTTTTAAACAAAAATAAACTATGGACGGAACCAATCGTCGAAAGGCACTTCAAAAACCAATTTACAATTTCCAAAAAAGAGCGCGCATCACAAACAATGGCTACCTAAACTTCTTAATGGAGTACAAAAAGACGTTCTGCGGAGTTTCCCCAAATGACATGGTACGTTTCGGAGCCAAGCAGTGGAATCAGTTGACCCTCAATGAAAAGGAACTGTTTAAAAATATGGTAAGTAGGATATATCTTAATTTTTAATAATATATACCAATTACTAACAAACGTGAGTTAGATAGAACCTGTGACCGTTATAAAAAGTACTCCTCAGGAGTTTGAGAATCAGTCCTATGGGGAAAACCCCGGTAAATCTGAGCGGGAGAAACGCAGTCCAGTTCGCTCTCCTTTTGCCAGTGAGAGGGAGTCCATGAACAAGAAGGAAAGGAAGCCATCCGAATCCTTCAAGAAGAATCCCAGTCCTGTGCCAAAGACTCTTGACACAAATCGTTTGGGCTCCGCCGTAGCCTATATTCATTTCGTGCGCAAGTTTCAGAGGAAGAACAAAGATTTGGCGGCAGATGATCTATTGAAAAAGGCAACTCGTTTTTGGTGCCGTCTGCGTTATAGCCAGCGCCAACAATTTGAGAAGCCACTTTGGTAAAATTATCTAAATGTAAAGCTTTACTCAATCAATAATATCTACATCTTTTTCAGGATTGTGAGAACTGGATAAGAAACACTTAAATTTGAATCGCAAAATATTTAAGTAATGATGATCATTTTAAGAAAGATTTATTTTTTGAAAACATTTTTCATTTTTTGTAAGGGGGTAGCTCGGCTTTTTTTGGGATTCGGAAAAAAAATACTTTTTTTTAGTGGTTTTTCCATCGTAGTTCAGCCAAATCAAGGCGTACAGCAAAAAAACCGACTGTTTTGAGCAGCGTGCTAGATATGCTAACAATCCCTATCACTTTAAGGAAAATTAATTTTTTTACCCATTTTAGCTTTTTTTGTAAGGGGGTAAATCAGTTATTTTGGGAATTCAGAATTTGGGTAAAAATAGACATTTTTTAGTGGTTTTTCAGTCGTAGTTTAGCCAAATCAAGGCGTACAACTAAAAGACCGACTGTTTTGAACAGCTTGCTACAAATGCTATCGATCCCTATCACTTTAAGGAACATTTATTTTTTGGCCCATTTTTGCAATTTTTATAAGGGGGTACATCAGTTATTTTGAAAATTCAGATTTTGGTCAAAAATAGACATTTTTTAGTGGTTTTTTAGTCGTAGTTTAGCCAAATCAAGGCGTACAGCAAAAAGACCGACTGTTTTGAACAGCTTGCTAGGTATGCTAACAATCCCTATCAATTTAAGAAAAATTTAATTTTAGACCCATTTTCGCATTTTTTGTAAGGGGTTACATCACCTATTTTTGCAAAAAATGGCAAAAATTAAAAATTTCCAGGTTTGAATGCCAATGGATTGGAAATTAAACTACGAGTCCAACGAGGTATGGCATTCACCATTTGGACCTTTATTTCGAATACAACGTCCAAAAAACTAATTTTTTATGGCGAAAAATGGGATTCAGATTTTAGTCAAAAATACTCTTTTTCCTTGCGGTTTTTTAATCGTAGTTTGGCCAAATTAAGGCGTAAAGCAAAAAGACCGACTGTTTTGAACATCTTGCTAGATATGCTAACGATTTCTATCACTTTAAGAGAAATTTAATTTTTGACCCATTTTCGCATTTTTTTAAAGGGTTACATCACCTGTTTTTGCGAAAATTTGACAAAATTAAAATTTTTTCGGATTTGAATGCCAATAGTTTGGAAATTAAACTACGAGTCTAACGAGGTATGACACTCTTTATTTTGACCTTTCTTTCTATTGTAGAATCCTAAAAACTGAAAAATAGGATGGAGATTTTGGTCAAAACTATTCTTTTATCCTGCGGTTAAGGCGTACAGCAAAAATAACGAGCAGCTTGATACCTATACCCATAATTTTAATTAAAACTTATTTTTGACCAGTTTTTCCCTTTTTGAAACTGGATCTGAGGGTATAAAAATGCATATATTTAGCGGGTATTTGATAGTCGTGGCCTTCGCCCATGGCCTTCTTTCCTGTTTAAATTGGCAAGTGCCGGCGGGCGGAACGGCGCACCCCCTGACCACTGCCCCCAGCCCCCTGCCCCCTGGCACCCCAACCCCCCTTCCAGCGCCCCTCATCAACGTGTTCGAACCCCTTCAACCCGTTCGTGCGTTTGCTGTCCAGCTTCCTCAGCCTCCTTCGGTGGGTGGTTTGGGTGGTTTGGGTGGTTTTGGGTGCTTTCGGATGGGTTCCGAGATGGGTGGTGGCTTCTGATGGTGGCCAGTAGGTGGGCTTAATTTAAGCGGGTTTTATTTTTTCTCAATTCCTCTCCCCGTACGCTCTCTTTTTTACATGCTTTGCGCTTCTCCTTTTATTTTGTTTGTGTTTTTCGTGTTTTTTATTTGATTTTGCTTTGTATTTTTACTTTTTTTTGGGGTGGCTCTCTGCCTGTATGTGTGTGTGTGTGTTAATCTCGTTATGTTGTCCTTTGTTTGAAATGCCCGCTGTTGCAGCGCTGCTGCGTCGCAGTCGACGTCGCTGCTGTAACTCTTTCGTTTTATTTTTCTATACAATTTGAATATATATATATACATATAATGTAAGTTTTGTTGTATTTATTTTTTCTGTCGTCGTCCAAGTTAAAACAATTTTAATTGAATTTTGACAAAAATAGGGGAAACCATTTATTCACGAAAAGAAAAAGGCTGGGGAGCTGGCCATTCGAAGTTGGGGCACACGTGTAAGCAAATAAGTTTCAAGGAGGAAGTGTTTCCGGGGGAAATGTAAGAAAAAGTATTGCCCATGTCTTGAAGAAAACCAGACTCACTTGATCTTTACCAAAAACATTCAAATTACAGTAGCTATAAATATTTTTAATGAATTTTTTAATCACACAATCTACTAGATCGTTAAGAAATTACATTTACCATGTAAACCAACTATGTAACCATCTGTAATCGATTAGCAAATAAAAAATAGCAGAGCTGAAAATTTTTAAGGTCTCCAGGTCTGATTAAATGACTTTAGAGCAAATGTCAAAATTTACCAGAACTTTAATCAATATCAAATAAAAAATCTAAACGTTCTCTAGTATTTTCTGAAGTTGAAGATAAATTAAACTTTAAGATGTATCTTCATAATCATTGTTATGTTACATCCTTGAGATAAAGTAGTAATTG
Source organism: Drosophila suzukii (assembly GCF_043229965.1). NCBI lineage: Eukaryota > Metazoa > Arthropoda > Insecta > Diptera > Drosophilidae > Drosophila > Drosophila suzukii. The sequence goes on from NC_092084.1 coordinate 10,640,756, forward strand.
AACAGCAAAGAAAAACAAGCTACTTATCCTTAAAATATTTCTAGCAATTGAATTTTCATAGATTACATAATTCATTCATTAGATGCTACATAGAAAAGGTAAGATTTTGAAATCTCATATGTTCAATATCTATAAGAAAAGTCTATAGTCCTATAGATTATAAACAGACCTATTTCATGATTTTTACAGACTGATTTGTACTTGATTCAATTCCTTTTTAATTGCTTGCAATATCCAATGGATCACTGAAGGCTCCTGTCTTCAGATAAGCGCTTAGTCTAAGTCTTACCACTTGCTAGTTGGTCTTTCCTCAGATTAGATGGAGAATGTTCCCGGAAAAGGCTTTCGAATCACTTTCCACCTCCTGGCACGCCATTAACCGGCCGTTGTCATGACAAATGATGCAAATTTAATTGGGCAAAAGCATCAGTTTGCCGAAGAAAATGGTCAGGCGAAATGTGAGCGAAATTGAGATCCGAGGCGGTTGTCCTTTGATATTTAATATGTTTAAATATGCGAAGTCCTTCGAGCATGTCAGCAAAAAAAAGGACCTTCTGCATGACACACACCATCACACCCACACACACACCATATACATAATGATGTGTTCCGGCCTGCTAGAAACATCAGCAAAAGTCCAAAGCGAAATTCATTCAAACGAAACGAAATGAAACGAATTCAATGATGACGACGACGAAGCTGGAATAATGCCAATGAATGAGGTAAAGTAGATCGATAGATAGCCCATGCACACACACATGGTCATTATGTGTGACCTGGGTAGAAATCCGAAGGATGGGTGGCAGGTTCTACACACAAGAAAAATCTTCGGGATAAGTAGTAGAACCTCCCAAGTCCTTTGTCTATTCCATAAATCTTAGAAATGCAATCTTTACATTTGCTAGAGCAAAATATAAACATATCTATACTGAATATAAAACCGAATATCACTAAATGGATCATCATTATACCTATAATTTTATTGGGAACTATAATATAACTACTATATTTATATCTATACGAACATAAAACGGAATATCATTAAATGGATCATCATTATACCTACAATTTTATTGTAAACTATAACAGAACTGTTATAGATATGTGTATATGAACATTAAAACCGAATATCATTAAAAGGATCATCATTATACCTACAATTTTATTGGGAACTATAACAGAACTATTAAAGATATATGTATATGAACATTAAAACCGAATATCATTTAATTGATCATCATAGCACCTATAATTTTCTTTGGGATCTTTAATAGAACTACTATATAATATCATTAAATTAATCATCATATGTATTATATTACTGGAAACTTACCATTTAATGTTTTTCAATACATAACTCTTTTTTAGGAAAGAGTTGGCTCGTATGAACGCGGTTGTAATAAAAGCCCCCCCCCCAAACGCCTTTTAGGTATGCAAACATATTTTTTGCGGAGGCCCTTATTAAAGTTTC